>NC_069501.1:1085916502-1086029680 GCF_027579735.1 Bombina bombina | reverse complement strand
GGAGGAGGGGGAGAGAGAGCGCAAAAGAGAGGGGGAGAGAGAGCGCAAAAGAGAGGGGAGAGAGAGAGCGCAAAAGAGAGGGGGAGAGAGAGCGCAAAAGAGAGGGGGAGAGAGAGCGCAAAAGAGAGGGGGGGGGAGAGCGCAAAAGAGAGGGGGGGAGAGAGCGCAAAAGAGAGGGGGGGAGAGCGCAAAAGAGAGGGGAGAGAGGGGGGGGGGGGAGAAAGCGCAAAATAGAAGGGGAAGAGAGAGAGAGAGCGCAAAAGAGAGGGGGGGAGAGAGAGAGCGCAAAAGAGAGGGGGGAGAGAGAGAGAGCGCAAAAGAGAGGGGGGAGAGAGAGAGCGCAAAAGAGAGGGGGGAGAGAGAGAGCGCAAAAGAGAGGGGGGAGAGAGAGAGCGCAAAAGAGAGGGGGGAGAGAGCTCAAAAGAGAGGAGAGAGATAGAGCAGAAGATGGGGGGCTAAAGAGAGGGAGAGAGACAGCAAAAGAGAGGGGGGAGAGCGCAAAAGAGAGGGGGGGAGAAAGAGAGCACAAAAGGGGGAAGAGCGCAAAAGAGAGGGGGAGAGAGAGCGCAAAAGAGAGGGGGGAGAGAGAGCGCAAAAGAGAGGGGGGAGAGAGAGCGCAAAAGAGAGGGGAGAGAGAGCGAGAGGGGGGAGAGAGCGCAAAAGAGAGGGGGGGAGAGAGCGCAAAAGAGAGGGGGGAGAGAGCGCAAAAGAGAGGGGGGAGAGAGCGCAAAAGAGAGGGGGGAGAGAGCGCAAAAGAGAGGGGGGAGAGAGCGCAAAAGAGAGGGGGGGGGAGAGAGCGCAAAATAGAGGGGGGGGGAGAGAGCGCAAAATAGAGGGGGGGGGAAAGAGCGCAAAAGAGAGGGGGGGAGAGAGCGCAAAAGAGAGGGGGGGAGAGAGCGCAAAAGAGAGGGGGGGAGAGAGCGCAAAAGAGAGGGGGGGAGAGAGCGCAAAAGAGAGGGGGGGGGAGAGCGCAAAAGAGAGGGGGGGGAGAGCGCAAAAGAGAGGGGGGGAGAGAGCGCAAAATAGAGGGGGGGAAAGAGCGCAAAATAGAGGGGGGGAAAGAGCGCAAAATAGAGGGGGTGAGAGAGAGCGCAAAAGAGAGGGGGGGAGAGAGCGCAAAAGAGAGGGGGGGGGGGAGAGCGCAAAAGAGAGGGGGGGGAGCGCAAAAGAGAGGGGGGGAGACAGCGCAAAAGAAAGGGGGGGAGAGAGCGCAAAAGAAAGGGGGGGGGAGAGAGCGCAAAAGAAAGGGGGGGGGAGAGAGCGCAAAAGAAAGGGGGGAGAGAGCGCAAAAGAAAGGGGGGAGAGAGCGCAAAAGAAAGGGGGGAGAGAGCGCAAAAGAAAGGGGGGAGAGAGCGCAAAAGAAAGGGGGGGGAGAGAGCGCAAAAGAGAGGGGGGGAGAGAGCACAAAAGAGAGGGGGGGAGAGAGCGCAAAAGAGAGGGGGGGGGGAGAGAGCGCAAAAGAGAGGGGGGAGAGCGCAAAAGAGAGGGGAGAGAGAGAGAGCGGGGAGAAAGCGCAAAATAGAGGGGGAAGAGAGAGAGAGAGCGCAAAAGAGAGGGGGGAGAGAGAGAGCGCAAAAGAGAGGGGGGAGAGAGAGAGCGCAAAAGAGAGGGGGGAGAGAGCTCAAAAGAGAGGAGAGAGATAGAGCAGAAGAGGGGGGCTAAAGAGAGGGAGAGAGACAGCAAAAGAGAGGGGGGGAGAGCGCAAAAGAGAGGGGGGGAGAAAGAGAGCACAAAAGGGGGAAGAGCGCAAAAGAGAGGGGGAGAGAGAGCGCAAAAGAGAGGGGGAGAGAGAGCGCAAAAGAGAGGGGGAGAGAGCGCAAAAGAGAGGGGAGAGAGAGCGCAAAAGAGAGAGAGAGAGAGAGCACAAAAGAGAGGGGGAGAGAGCACAAAAGAGAGGGGGAGAGAGCACAAAAGAGAGGGGGAGAGAGAGAGCGCAAAAGAGAGGGGGGAGAGAGAGCGCAAAAGAGAGGGGAGAGAGAGAGCGCAAAAGAGAGGGAAGAGAGAGAGGGGGGGGAGAGAGCGCAAAAGAGAGGGGGAGAGAGAGCGCAAAAGAGAGGGGGAGAGAGAGCGCAAAAGAGAGGGGGAGAGAGAGCAAAAGAGAGGGAAGAGAGAGAGGGGGGAGAGAGCGCAAAAGAGAGGGGAGAGAGAGAGCACAAAAGAGAGGGGGAGAGAGAGCACAAAAGAGAGGGGGAGAGAGAGCGCAAAAGAGAGGGGGAGAGAGAGCGCAAAAGAGAGGGGGAGAGAGCGCAAAAGAGAGGGGGAAAGAGAGCAAAAGAGAGGGGGGAGAGAGAGAGCAAAAGAGAAGGGGAGGGAGAGAGCGCAAGGGGTGGGACTGCTATACTGCAAAAAATGGCCCGTGTGAACGGGCTTTAGGACTAGTATTGCTATAATGCAAAAAAATATTTGGTTCCTGACAGATGATACTACTCACCCTACACCCTCACCTTACAACCCAGCTGCCATATAGGAATACTTAGCAAATCTCAACAACACCTCACAGGTTGATATATGTTATACTGTACTATCTAATTATTGCTTTGTAAAATGTGTTAGAGCAATGAAAGATGGGCCATGCACTGATATCTGTTAGATTACAACTTTACCCTGTAATAAGTTGAAACTAGAGGAGTTATATGATATGTGGATCTTAATATGACGTTAATCTAGATTGCCAACGTTATTTTTCCCTTTTCAAAGAAGATCCATGAGCTGTATATGTTTTGGTGACTGTATTGTATTGGTGACTGTATCATTGATGGATATGATATGTAACATGTATACTGATTTTATTTTATAAATAAAGTTTGCTTAAAAAAAAATTAAAAAAAAATATTTGGTTCCTGTTAGAGCTGCAACAACGAATCAATATAATCGATAATAATGGATTATGAAAATAGTTGTCAACGAATCTCATAATCGATTAGTTGGTTTGCAATTAGTTGGACTGTGCACAGCATCTCCAAATTGTTGCACCAGTTCCAGCCTACAGCTGATCAGAGGTAAAGATAGGAGCTTTATTGCCACAGAGGAGAGTGGAACTAAAACCATAGTGTACACAAGCACAGGGCGTTAACCTCCATTATTGCAGCAATCCGGGTGCAAAATAGGTTCAGCATCAACATAGGTTGATTATAATGAAGGTATTAAAAAAAAATAGATGCTATGCAGCAAATAAATTTACTCCTGAAACATTGTTCCAATATGGAGGTAATTTTTATTCCAAAAAATGTGTTTAATTCTTAAAGTAAAAAGAACAGAGAACTCCCAAGATTTACTCATGTACTGGCTCCGTGCTAGGAGTAATTTGTTGCAGCTGAAAGTGCTGGATGCAGTGGTGCTTTTTGTGCTTTTAAAAATAACTTCCCAATTTACTTTTTATCTAATTTTCTTTGCTCTCTTGGTATCCTTTGATTAAAGCTTACCTAGGTAGGCTCAAGAGCAGCAATGCACTACTGGAAGATATATATGCCTCTTGTCATTGCCTTACCAAATGTGTTCAGCTGATTCCCTACATTGCTGCTCCTTTAACAAAGGATACTAAGAGAATTAAGTAAATTGGATTTTTTTCCTATTGTATGCTCTGTCTGAATCGTGAAAGTGGAACATTTTCGAATTTTATGTCTCTTTAAAAAGCATACACATTTAAAGTTCAAATGTATTTATATTATCAAATTTACTTAGTTCTCTTTCAAACCTTTGTTGGAAATCAGGAAGGTAGACTCAGGAGTGTGCACGTGTCTGAAGCACTATATATGGCAGCTCTGAATATGCAGAGAGGGATGAGCCATGTTTTATATGGCGAGTAAATAGCTTTTTTTATAAAGAGTCATGTTATTTCAAAGTGCGAGTATGAGAAATTGAAAGATCAGAGCCAAAAAGAGGGGTCTCATGCTGACTAAAAACTGGTGCAGTGTGTGAAATGGTGATTATCTAACAATTATATGACAAAAAAAGATGTTGTTATATTAACAGAACTTTGATCTCTCCTGTAAATTATAATACAACTATGGGACTTGAATCATGGTCTCAATGACCGACTCTGAAAACCCACGCTTAGATAAAATCAAGCGTTCAATCTCCAAGCAGTCAGCTTCAGAGAAACGAGATTTGGATAAAGAAAAGGACCCTGAAGTAGAAGGTCCTTCCTCAGAGGTAGGTAGAGACGACATTTCCACTAGATCTGCATACTAGATCCTGCGAGGCCAAACCGGCGCTATTAGAATCACAGGCGCCCTCTTCTGCTTGATCCGAGCAATGACTCTTAGCAGGAGAGTGAACGGCGGAAATATGTAAGCTAGACAAATTCCAAGGGACCGCCAGAGCATCTATCAAGAAAGCCTGTGGATTCCTTGACCTCGCGCCGTAACTCAGAAGCTTGGCATTCTGCCGAGAAGCCATGAGATCCAGTTCTGGCTGCCCCCAATTGAGGATTAAACTGGAAAATACTTACGGATGGAGTTCCCATTCCCCCGGATGAAAGGTCTGTCGGCTCAGAAAATCCGTCTCCCAATTGTCCACTCCTGGGATGTGGATTGCAGAAAGACAACAGTTGTGAGACTCCGCCCACTGGATTATCCGGGCCACCTCTGTCATGGCCAAGGAACTCCGAGTTCCCCCCTGGTGGTTGATGTACGCCACCGATGTTCTGTTGTCCGACTGGAACCTGATAAACCAGGCTAAGGCTAACTGAGGCCAGGCCAGTAGAGCATAGAAAATCGCTCTCAGTTCTAGAATGTTTGTAAGGAGAACTGACTCCTCCCAAGTCCAAAGACCCTGAGTCTTCAATGACCCCCAAATTGCTCCCCAACCTAGAAGGCTGGCATCCGTGGTCACGATCACCCAGGAAGGTCTGCGAATGCAAGTTCCCTGGGAGAGGTGTTCCTTAGACAACCATCACAGAAGAGAGTCCCTTGTCGCCTGATCCAGAACTATTTGCGGAGACAGATCCGCATAGTCCCCATTCCATTGCCTTAACATGCATAACTGCAGAGGTCTGAGATGGAACCGAGCAAATGGAATGATGTCCATGGAAGCCTCCATACATAGAGCCACAGACGACCGAGGAGAGGACTGAAGGACAAGACAAGAGTCGAAGATCTTTGTTTTTCTGACCTCTGTCAGACATATTTTCATTAGTAGGGAGTCTATTATGGTCCCTAAAAACACTACTCTTGTGGCTGGAATCAGAGAACTCTTTCCCAGATTCACCTTCCAACCGTGGGAGCCCTTTGAGAAAATTCTGGGAGCTGTGGCAAGGCCGAATGAAAAAGCCACAAACTGAAAATGATTGTCTAAGAAAGCAAACCTTAGAAACTTGTGATGATCCCGGTGAAATGGGAACATGAAGGTATGCATCCTTTAAGTCTATGGTTGTCATAAACTAACCCTCTTGAACCAAAGGAAGAATGGAACGTATAGTCTCCATCTTGAAGGACGGTACTCTGAGGAACTTGTTTAAACACTTTAGGTATAAAAAAGGTCTGAAATTCCCCTCTTTCTTGGGAACCATAAACTGATTTTAATAAAATCCTAGACCCTGTTTCTGCGGAGGAACTGGAACTTTAACTCCCTGGCCAAAATGATCCTTGATACAATTTAAGAATGCCTCTCTTTTTATCTGGTCTACAGATAATCTTGAGAGAAGAAACCTGCCTCTGGGAGGAAACGTCTTTAATTCTATCTTGTACTCCTGAGATACAATTTCCACTGCCCACAGGGCTGGGAAATCTCGTATCCAAGCCTGAGGAAACTGAGAAAGCCTGCCCCCTACTAGATCCTTTCCTGGATCGGGGGCCGACCCTTCATGCTGACTTGGAGTCAGCCGTAGGTTTCTTAGACTGTTTTCCCTAGTTCCAAGACTGACCAGACTTCCAGGAAGGCTTGGATAGTTCCTGCTTGGAAGAGGAAGCGGAGGGTTTACCTCTAAAGTTACGAAAGGAACGAAAATTACTGACGCCCTTTCTGCTTATTCTTCTTATCCTGAGGAAGAAAAGATCCCTTTCCTCCTGTTATATCTAAAATAATGTCATCAAACCAGGCCCAAACAAGGTCTTACTCTTGTAGGGATTAGCTAATAACTTAGATTTAGAAGAAACATCCGCAGATCAGGATTTTAACCAAAGGGCTCTGCGAGCTAGAACCGCAAAACCAGACAATTTTGCTCCCAGTTTAATGACCTGTAAGGAAGCATCCGTAAAAAAGGGATTGACTAACTTAAGAGCCTTAATCCTGTCCTCGATCTCCTCAAGAGGAGTATCTGTCTGAATAGAGTCAGACAAGGCATCAAACAAGTAAGCTGCAGCGCTCGTAGCAGTAGCAATACACACTGCAGGCTGCCATTGAAGACCTTGGTGAACATACATTTTCTTTAATAATGCCTTCAATTTAAAAACCATTGGATCCTTCAAGGAACAACTATCCTCTATGGCAGGGGTCTCAAACTCAAATTACCTTGGGGCCACTGGTCAAATTTTCTTCTCCCATGGGGGCCGCTTCCAAAACTTCGAACAAAATTAAACATATATATATATATCTGAATGCTCTGTTAAACAGATACTATCAGTGATGGTTTTGTGTCATATGTGTATCATTACATACACACCCAGACACACATACACAGACCTCCCCACACACACAGACCCACATACACCCACAGAAACATACACAGAACCCCCCCCCCACACACACACAGACAGACCCTTACACACACATACAGACACACACAGACCCCCCACACATACAGACCCACACAAACCCACACATACATACTCAGACCCACACATACATACACATACACACACAGACCCACACAGACCCCCCCCCCCCCCACACACACACAAGTTATGGTATGGCAGTATTTTAAACAAAGCAAGCTATACAGCCCCTCTCTTAGATAGAGACACAAAATAAAACTCACTATAAGGAAGCTATAATTGGCACATACCTTGCTTAACCCCATTGCTTGTCCTCCTCTGCTGCTGCCTGCTTAGACTCAGTTTGCCCAACAGTCTCACTGAGAGTTACACTACACTCCCCCAGTGAAGTCCTGGGTCCCCTCATCACTGCCAAACACAAGCTCTGGGCAAAACAATTCTACTGACTCGCTTGCTTTGCTCCTCTGCTGCCACACTCACAAACAGCTATGGCGCCAATTTTGGCATGCTGCACACTTAGGGGCTTATATAGAGGTGTGGGCCTGGAGCTGCAGATCCTCGCACCCCCGACATTACTTTAATCAGCCCACAGCTCTCAGTTATGGGAAGTGAAGGGCCACATTGTAACTGGTTCGTGGGCCAGAAATGGCCCGCAGGCCGGTACTTTGAGACCCCTGCTCTATGGGAATAGTGGTCCTCTTAGCCAAAGTGGAAATAGCTCCTTCCACCTTAGGAACCATTTGCCATGACTCTTTAATAGTCAGCTATAGGAAACATTTTCTTAAAAATAGGAGATAGAGAAAAAGGAATACCAGGTCTCTCCCACTCCCTTGCAATAATCTCAGAAGCACGGTCTGGAACAGGAAATACCTCTAGCGCAGAGGGAACATCAAAATACTCGTTCAGCTTACTAGACATCTTAGGGTTAACAACGAGAGTAGTATCTGAGTCATCCAAGGTAGCCAAAACCTCCTTAAGTAACAAGCGGAGGTGTTCCAGCTTAAATCTGAAGGACACAACTTCAGCATCAGCAGAAGGCATTATACTGCCTGAAGCCGAGATTTCACCCTCAGATGCACCCGAAGAATATTCATCCTCAGACTTCTGAGAGGAAATACTTTGATTAACCACTTCAGGATCAGAAACCTTAGTTACTATTTCTTTAAATTTTCTTCTGCGTTTTCCCTGCAGCATGGGAAAAGCAGACAACGCCTCAGATACCGCAGAGGATACCTGGGCAGCAATATCTTGCAAAGTAACCCCAGACGGAGCATCAGAGGAAACGCAGGACACTGCATGTGCAGATGATAGGATAGGATTGGGAATGCTTGAGGAGACAGCTGCGGCACATCTGAAACAGGAGGCTCCTGAACAGCATCCGCCTTATCTAATGATGGCTCAGGGTCAAAAAGTATATTTCTATAAGCTAAAGTTCTTTCAATACATGAAGAACAAAAAGTTACTGGGGGTTCCACCTGGGCATCAAAACATAAGCTACAAGTAACATCCTGCACCGCCTCTTGATCTATAATACAAAAAAAAAAAAGCAAATAAAAAAAAATCAAATTTTTTTTTAAAACTTTTTTTTAATGTATCTTTTAACAAAGGATACAATACAGAATAAAAAAAACGTTCATAAATAAATGTTCCTTTTAAATTTACCAACTCAAGGAAAACATACCCAAGGCAACACTACACCTCAGCAGAATTACTGAGGTGCCCTACCTGTCCTGCAACCCGCAGCAAACTGAGGGGAAAAAAAACAATCCCGTTTACAATCCGGATTCCAGAGAAGCAAAAACAGCAAGAAGCCTTCTAAACAGCAGAGCCATCTGAAATATGCGCACCTCACTCTTACAGGAAGTGAAGAAAAGCACCAAAAAAAGCTCTGACATCAAAGAATCAGAACCTCCCTGAAAGGGACGGTCCTACAGCTGACAAAAAAGCCATTTTTTTTTTAAACAACTTTCTTGAAAACAGGCTTAAAAACAAAACAATAAAACCCCCAATAAAAGTGCATAATCCGTTACTAAGAACGGATCCTCACTGAGCCAACAATAAAATAAATAACTCCTCACACTAACAGTGCCTGCAAAAACTGCCATAAAAACCTGCACCCTGACAGGAATAATAAAAAACCTGCAGTGTTTCAGCTAAATAAGTGCCAAATTTTTCCCTGCTTAAATAGAAAAATAAAACTGGCACTTACCTTAACATTTATCTGTCCGGCAGTAGGACAGCTCACCTCGTTTGAGAGGATGCCATCCCTCACATGGACCTGTGGAAATACAGAAAGACTGAGTAAACTTACTCAGGCTATCTAAATAGGGCAGCAAAATGTTTTGGGAAAATGCAGTGAGGATTGTACCCCACAAGTTCCCAATTGCTCAAAAGCCACCACTGCCCTACTGAAGAGACTGACGTGGGCTAAGGCTAGACCCTTTAGAAAGATCAGAGCAAACCGCAGGCAAAGAGAATGACTGGGGATTATGGGTAAGGGAAGTGACATATATAGCAGCTTTGCTGTAGTGCTCTTTGCCTCCTGCTGGTCAGGAGTGATATTCCCACTAGTAATTGATGATTCCGTGGACTCACCATATCTTAGCAAAGAAATAAAGTTTTTTTTTCTATTATATATAAACTACTCTTCGAATAATGCACACGTTTCAGCATATTCAATTTTTGTTTTTTACCTCACTGGGAGTTTTAAAGATTCAAACACTCTGCAGGCGTTGACCAAATCTTCAGGCGACAGCAACTGTTAGACAATAAAAGTATAACTTATTAATTCTTACTGATCTGCTTGGGCTTAAATACCCTAATATCCAAAAGAAAGTTGTTGCTTATAAGAGACCAACATTAATATCAGTGGCAATCTCTAGCTCACAAGTTATTTTGTTTTCTAACAGTATAAGTCACTACAAAACAGAGCATTTTTGTCCTGCACTAGTGCTAGTCTATAACACTGAACACATCCTGTGATTGGCAGCTTTGCACATATGCCGCCCTTAAATGGACATGAAACCCAAAATTAGCATAATTCAGGCTGAGCATGCAATTTTAAATAACTTATATTATCAAATCTTCTTTGTTCTCTTGTTATATTTTGTTGAAAAGCAGGGACATAAACTCAGGAGCCTGCATGTATCTGGAGTAATACAGTTGTGCTCATAAGTTTACATACTCTGGCAAAATTGATGATTTCTTGGCCATTTTTCAGAGAATATGAATGATAACACAAAAACTTTTCTTTCACTCATGGTTAGTGTTTGACTGAAGCCATTTATTATCAATCAACTGTGTTTACTCTTTTTAAATCACAAGGCCAACAGAAACTACCCCAATGACCCTGATAAAAAGTTTACATACCCTGGTTATTTTGGCCTGATAACATGCACACAAGTTGACACAAAGGGGTTTGAATGGCAATTAAAGGTAACCATCCTCACCTGTGATCTGTTTGCTTGTAATTAGTGTGTGTGTATAAAAGGTCAATGAGTTTCTGGACTCCTGACAGAACCTTGCATCTTTCATCCAGTGCTGCACTGACGTTTCTGGATTCTGAGTCATGGGGAAAGAAAAAGAATTGTCAAAGGATCTGCGGGAAAAGGTAATTGAACTGTATAAAACAGGAAAGGGATATAAAAAGATATCCAAGGAATTGAGAATGCCAATCAGCAGTGTCCAAACTCTAATCAAGAAGTGGAAAATGAGGGGTCCTGTTGAAACCAAACCACAGTCAGGTAGACAACTAAAATTTCAGTCACAACTGCCAGGAAAATTATTCGGGATGCAAAGAAATACCCACAAATAACTTCAGGTGAAATACAGGACTCTCTGAAAAAATGTGGTGTGGCTGTTTCAAGATGCATAATAAAGAGGCACTTGAAGAAAGATGGGCTGCATGGTCGAGTCGCCAGAAGAAAGCCATTACTACGCAAATGCCACAAAGTATCCCGCTTACAATACGCCAAACAGCACAGAGACAAGCCTCAAACCTTCTGGCACAAAGTCATTTGGAGTGATGAGACCAAAATTTAGCTTTTTGTCCACAACCATAAACGTTACAAGGCCTATGATGAAAGGTACACCATTGCTACTGTGAAACACGGAGGTGGATCGCTGATGTTTTGGGGATGTGTTAGCTACAAAGGCACAGGAAATTTGGTCAAAATTGATGGCAAGAATGCAGTATGTTATCAAAAAATACTGGAGGAAAATTTGCATTCATCAGCCCGGAAGCTGCGCATGGGACGTACTTGGACATTCCAACATGACAATGATCCTAAACACAAGGCCAAGTCGACCTTTCATTGGCTACAGCAGAATAAAGTAAAGGTTCTGGAGTGGCCATCTCAGTCTCCTGACCTCAATATCATTGAGATCTCAAAACGTGCAGTTCATACAAGACAGACCAAGAATTTACAGGAACTGGAGGCTTTTTGCCAGGAAGAATGGGCAGCTTTACCATCTGAGAAGATAAAGAGCCTCATCCACAAATACCACAAAAGACTTCAAGCTATCATTGATGTTAAAGGGGGCAATAAACGGTATTAAGAACTGGGGTATGTAAACTTTTGATCAGGGTCATTTGGGTAGTTTCTGTTGTCATTATGATTTAAAAAGAGTAAACACATTTGATTAATAATAAATGGCTTCAGCCAAACACTAACCATGAGTGAAAGAAAAGTTTTTGTGTTATCAGTCATATTCTCTGAAAAATAGCCAAGAAATCATAAATTCTGCCAGGGTATGTAAACTTATGAGCACAACTGTATATGGCAGCAATTCTGCAAGAATGTTATCCATATGCAAGAGCACTAGATGGCAGCACTATTTCCTGCGATTTAGTTCTCGAGACACTTACCTAGGTATCTCTTCAACAAAGAATAACATAGGAACAAAGCAAATTTGATAATAGAATTGGAAACTTTTTAAAAATTGTATGCACTGTCTGAATCACAAAATATTTTTTCTTAGGGTTCCATATCCTTTTAACGGTCTTTGAACCACTAGTGTATTGTGCGTTTTAGGTCCCTTTAAGGCCACTAGATTTTGCTTATAATTTGGAAATACTAAAAAAAGGAAGACTATAGGAATCTTAATGTATGTTATTTTTATGAGATAGAGAGACGCACAATACACTAGTGGTTCAGAGACCGTTCAAAGGATATGGAACCCTAAGAAAAAAACATAATTTATGCTTACCTGATAAATTTATTTCTCTTGTGGTGTATCCAGTCCACGGATCATCCATTACTTGTGGGATATTCTCATTTGCAACAGGAAGTTGCAAGAGGACACCCACAGCAGAGCTGTCTATATAGCTCCTCCCCTCACTGCCATATCCAGTCATTCGACTGAAAACAAGCAGAGAAAGGAGAAACCACAGGGTGCAGTGGTGACTGTAGTTTAAAATTAAAAAATACCTGCCTTAAAATGACAGGGCGGGCCGTGGACTGGATACACCACAAGAGAAATAAATTTATCAGGTAAGCATAAATTATGTTTTCTCTTGTAAGGTGTATCCAGTCCACGGATCATCCATTACTTGTGGGATTCCAATACCAAAGCTAAAGTACACGGATAAAGGGAGGGACAAGGCAGGTACTTAAACGGAAGGTACCACTGCCTGTAAAACCTTTCTCCCAAAAATAGCCTCCGAAGAAGCAAAAGTATCAAATTTGTAGAATTTTGAAAAAGTATGAAGTCGCCGCCTTGCAAATCTGTTCAACAGAAGCCTATTTTTTAAAGGCCCATGTGGAAGCCACACCTCTAGTAGTATGAGCTGTAATCCTTTCTGGAGGCTGCTGGCCAGCAGTCTCATAGGCTAAGCGGATTATGCTTCTTAGCCAAAAAGAAAGAGAGGTTGCCGAAGCCTTTTGACCTCTCCTCTGTCCAGAGTAGACAACAAACAAAGCAGATGTTTGACGAAAATCTTTAGTAGCTTGGAAGTAAAACTTTAAAGCACGAACCACGTCCAGATTGTGTAATAGACGCTCCTTCTTTGAAGAAGGATTAGGACACAAAGACGGAACAACAATCTCTTGATTGATATTCTTATTAGATACCACCTTAGGTAAAAACCCAGGTTTGGTACGCAGAACTACCTTATCTGCATGGAAGATCAGATAAGGAGAATCACATTGTAAGGCAGATAACTCGGAAACTCTACGAGCCGAGGAAATAGCTACCAAAAAAAGAACTTTCCAAGATAAAAGTTTTATATCTATGGAATGAAGAGGTTCAAACGGAATCCCCTGAAGAACTTTAAGAGCCAAATTTAAGCTCCAAGGTGGAGAAACAGGTTTAAACACAGGCTTGATTCTAACTAAAGCCTGACAAAATGCCTGAACGTCTGGGACATCCGCCAGACGCTTGTGCAAAAGAATAGATAGCGCAGAAATCTGTCCCTTTAAGGAACTAGCTGACAATCCTTTCTCCAATCCTTCTTGGAGAAAAGATAATATCCTGGGAATCCTGACCTTACTCCATGAGTAGCCCTTAGATTCACACCAATAAAGATATTTACGCCATATTTTATGATAGATTTTCCTGGTGACAGGCTTCCGTGCCTGAATTAAGGTATCAATGACTGACTCGGAGAAACCACGCTTTGATAAAATCAAGCGTTCAATCTCCAGGCAGTCAGCCTCAGAGAAATTAGATTTGGATGGTTGAAAGGACCTTGAAGTAGAAGGTCCTGTCTCAGCGGCAGAGTCCATGGTGGAAAGGATAACATGTCCACCAGATCTGCATACCAAGTCCTGCGTGGCCACGCAGGCGCTATCAAGATCACCGATGCTCTCTCCTGCTTGATTTTGGCAATCAGACGAGGGAGCAGAGGAAACGGTGGAAACACATAAGCCAGGTTGAAGGACCAAGGCGCTGCTAGAGCATCTATCAGCGTTGCCTTGGGGTCCCTGGACCTGGATCCGTAACAAGGAAGCTTGGCGTTCTGGCGAGACGCCATGAGATCCAGTTCTGGTTCGCCCCAACGAAGAACCAATTGTGCAAACACCTCCGGATGGAGTTCCCACTCCCCCGGATGAAAAGTCTGTCGACTTAGAAAATCCGCCTCCCAGTTCTCTACACCTGGGATATGGATAGCTGATAGGTGGCAAGAGTGAATCTCTGCCCAGCGAATTATCTTTGAGACTTCTAACATCGCTAGGGAACTCCTTGTTCCCCCTTGATGGTTGATGTAAGCCACAGTCGTGATGTTGTCCGACTGAAATCTGATGAACCTCATTGTCGCTAGATGAGGCCAAGCCTGAAGAGCATTGAATATCGCTCTTAGTTCCAGAATGTTTATTGGAAGGAGTGACTCCTCCTGAGTCCACGATCCCTGAGCCTTCAGGGAGTTCCAGACTGCACCCCAACCTAGAAGGCTGGCATCTATCGTTACAATTGTCCAATCTGGCCTGCGAAAGGTCATACCTTTGGATAGATGGACCCGAGATAGCCACTAGAGAAGAGAATCCCTGGTCTCTTGGTCCAGATTCAGTAAAAGGGACAAATCTGTGTAATCCCCATTCCACTGACTGAGCATGCATAGCGGTCTGAGATGTAGGCGTGCAAACGGCACTATGTCCATTGCCGTTACCATTAAGCCGATTACTTCCATGCACTGAGCCACCGAAGGGCGAGGAATGGAATAAAGAACACGGCAGGAATTTAAAAGTTTTGATAACCTGGACTCCGTCAGGTAAATTTTCATTTCTACAGAATCTATTAGAGTCCCTAGGAAGGAAACTCTTGTGAGGGGGGATAGAGAACTCTTTTTCTCGTTCACCTTCCACCCATGCGACCTCAGAAATGCCAACACTATGTCCGTATGAGACTTGGCAATTTGGAAGTTTGACGCCTGAATCAGGATGTCGTCTAAATAAGGGGCCACTGCTATGCCCCGTGGCCTAAGGACCGCCAGAAGCGACCCCAGAACCTTCGTAAAAATTCTTGGGGCTGTAGCTAACCCAAAGGGAAGAGCTACAAACTGGCAGTGCCTGTCTAGGAAGGCAAACCTGAGAAACAGATGATGATCTTTGTGTATCGGAATGTGCAGATAAGCATCCTTCAAATCTACTGTAGTCATGTATTGACCCTCCTGGATCATAGGTAGGATGGTACGAATAGTCTCCATCTTGAATGATGGAACTCTGAGGAATTTGTTTAAGATCTTTAGATCCAAAATTGGTCTGAAGGTTCCCTCTTTCTTGGGAACCACAAACAGATTTGAGTAAAATCCCTGTCCCTGTTCCTCCTTTGGGACTGGATGGATCACTCCCATAATTAGAAAGTCTTGTACACAGTGTAAGAATGCCTCTCTCTTTATCTGGTTTGCAGATAATTGTGAAAGTTGAAATCTCCCTTTTGGGGGGGAAGCCTTGAAGTCTAGAAGATATCCCTGGGATATAATTTCCAACGCCCAGGGATCCTGGACATCTCTTGCCCACGCCTGGGCGAAGAGCGAAAGTCTGCCCCCTACTAGATCCGTTACCGGATAGGGAGCCGTTCCTTCATGCTGTCTTAGAGGCAGCAGCAGGCTTTTTGGCCTGCTTACCCTTGTTCCAGGTCTGGTTAGGACTCCAGACCGTCTTGGACTGAGCAAAAGTTCCCTCTTGTTTTGCATTAGAGGAAGTTGATGCCGCACTTGACTTGAAGTTTCGAAAGGCACGAAAATTAGACTGTTTGGCCCTTGGTTTGGACCTATCCTGAGGAAGGGCATGACCTTTTCCTCCAGTGATATCAGCAATAATCTCCTTCAAACCAGGCCTGAAAAGGGTCTGCCCCTTGAAGGGAATGTTAAGCAGCTTCGATTTTGAAGTAACGTCAGCTGACCATGATTTAAGCCATAGCGCTCTGCGCGCCTGGATAGCAAAACCAGAATTCTTAGCCGTTAGTTTAGTCAAATGAACAATGGCATCAGAAACAAAAGAATTGGCTAGCTTAAGTGCTCTAAGCTTGTCAAGTATTTCATCCAATGGAGTTGCTACCTGTAAAGCCTCTTCCAGAGACTCAAACCAGAACGCCGCAGCAGCAGTGACAGGCGCAATGCATGCAAGGGGCTGTAGGATAAAACCTTGTTGAATAAACATTTTCTTAAGGTAACCCTCTAACTTTTTATCCATTGGATCTAAGAAAGCACAACTGTCCTCGACAGGGATAGTAGTACGCTTTGCTAGAGTAGAAACTGCTCCCTCCACCTTAGGAACTGTCTGCCATAAGTCCTGTGTGGTGGCATCTATTGGAAACATTTTTCTAAAAACAGGAGGGGGAGAGAACGGCACACCTGGTCTATCCCATTCCTTAGTAATAATTTCTGTAAACCTTTTAGGTATTGGAAAAACATCAGTACACACCGGCACTGCATAGTATTTATCCAGTCTACACAATTTCTCTGGCACTGCAATTGTATCACAGTCATTCAGAGCAGCTAAAACCTCCCTGAGTAACACGCGGAGGTGTTCAAGCTTAAATTTAAATGTAGAAATATCAGAATCAGGTTGCATCATCTTCCCTGAGTCAGAAATATCAACCACAGAAAGAAGCTCTCCTTCTTCAGCGTCTGCATATTGTGAGGCAGTATCAGACATAGTTCTTAAAGCGTCAGTATGCTCTGTATTTCGTCTAACTCCAGAGCTATCTCGCTTTCCTCTAAATACAGGTAGTCTGGCTAATACTGCTGACAGTGTATTATCCATGACTGCCGCCATGTCTTGTAAAGTAAACGCTATGGGCGCCCTGGATGTACTTGGCGCCATTTGAGCGTGAGTCCCTTGAGCGGGAGTCAAAGGATCTGACACGTGGGGAGAGTTAGTCGGCATAACTTCCCCCTCGTCAGATTCCTCTGGTGATAAATTTTTTAAAGACAGAATATGATCTTTATTGCTTAAAGTGAAATCAGTACATTTGGTACACATTCTAAGAGGGGGTTCCACCATGGCTTTTAAACATAATGAACAAGGAGTTTCCTCTATGTCAGACATGTTTATACAGACTAGCAATGAGACTAGCAAGCTTGGAAAACACTTTAAATCAAGTTAACAAGCAAATATAAAAAACGGTACTGTGCCTTTAAGAGAAACAAATTTTGTCAGATTTTTAAAAACAGTGAAAAAAGGCAGTAAATCAAACAAAATTTTTACAGTGTGTATAATAATCTAACAGAGCATTGCACCCACTTGCAAATGGATGATTAACCCCTTAGTTCAAAAACCGGATCAAAAAAACGATATAGACATTTTTTAACAGTCACACCAAACTGCCACAGCCTTGCTGTGGGCCTACCTTCCCCAACAAATGATTTTGGAAGCCTAAGAGCCCTTTAGAGATGTCCTGTAGCATTCAGGGAACTCCTGGATGTCTCAGTCTGTAATAGTTAATTCACAAAAAAGCACTAAACTAGGCCCCTCCCACTGATAGTAACACATTGGAAAGCCTCAGGAAACTGTTTCTAGGCAAATTTAAGCCAGCCATGTGGAAAAAAACTAGGCCCCAATAAAGTTTTATCACCAAAGTATATATAAAAATGTTTAAACATGCCAGCAAACGTTTTATATTGTAAATATAAAAGAGTATTACCTCAGAAAGTAAGCATGATACCAGTCGCTATTAAATCACTGTATTCAGGCTTACCTTACATAAATTTAGTATCAGCAGCATTTTCTAGCCTTCACATCTTCTAGAAAAATATTAACTGCACATACCTCATAGCAGGATAACCTGCACGCCATTCCCCTGCTGAAGTTATCTCTCTCTTCAGATATGTGTGAGAACAGCAATGGATCTTAGTTACAACCTGCTAAGATCATAGAAATCCCAGGCAGATTCTTCTTTTTTCCTGCCTGGAACAAAATAGCACAACTCCGGTACTATTTAAAAATAATAAACTCTTGATTGAAGCAAAATAACAGCTACATTTCACCACTTATCTCTTACTACCTCCATGCTTGTTGAGAGTTGCAAGAGAATGACTGGATATGGCAGTGAGGGGAGGAGCTATATAGACAGCTCTGCTGTGGGTGTCCTCTTGCAACTTCCTGTTGGGAATGAGAATATCCCACAAGTAATGGATGATCCGTGGACTGGATACACCTTACAAGAGAAATATTTTGTGATTCAGACAGTGCATACAATTTTTAAAAATCTTCCAATTCTATTATCAAATTTGCTTTGTTCCTATGTTATTCTTTGTTGAAAAGATACCTAGGTAAGTGTCTGGAGCACTACATGGCAGGAAATAGTGCTGCCATTTAGTGCTCTTGCAAATAGGTAACTTTCTTGCAAAAACGCTACCATAGTGCTCCAGACAAATGAACGCTTCTAAACAAACGCTTTCAACAAAAGATACCAAGAGAAAAAAACAACATTTGATAATAGAAGTAAATTAGAAAGTTGTTTAAAATGAATCACGAAAGAAAAAATTTGAGTTTCAAGTCTCTTTAAGGCAATCATTAAATAGCAATAATTGGGAAAATTATTTTCAAATAAAAACACAGAGGATAAAAGGAAACAATTTAAAAATGTGTTTAATATTCATAGCAACATATTCCACATGATTATAAAAGTAGAAGAAATAAATCCAAGCCAATGTGGCTAAATACAAATAGGTTGAGAAATTAAAAGGAAAAAAAGTAGGACATATAAAGTTATTCAGAGACAATAGTATCACTCCAGATATATAAGGAATGGAACAAAGTATGCAAATGAGCAATCAGATAAGCCATAATTCTTTTTTAAGTATATGAATGGCAAAAAATATAAGAGGGAAAAACAAAATTTATGCTTAACTGATAAATGTCTTTCTTTCCGGATATAGAGAGTTCACGACGTTATTCAACTACCAGTGGGAATATCACTCCTGACCAGCAGGAGGAGACAAAGAGCACCACAGCAAAGCTGTTAAGTGTCACTCCCCTACACATAATCCCCAGTCATTCGACCGAAGGGAAATGGAAAAGGAATAACACAAAGGTGTAGAGGTGCCTGAGGTTTAGTAAAAAAATAACTGTCTTAATAAAGGGTGGGGTCGTGGACTCTCCATATCCGGAAATAAATAAATTTATCAGGTAAGCATAAATTTTGTTTTCTTTCCTAAGATATGGAGAGTCCACAACGTCATTCAATTACTAGTGGAAACCAATACTCAAGCTAGAGGACACAGAATGAACCGGGAGGGAGAACAAGACAGGCAGACCTAAACAGAAGGCACCACCACTTGAAGAACCTTTCTCCCAAAAGAGGCTTCAGCCGAGGCAAAAGTATCAAATTTGGAAAACGTATGCAGAGGGGACCAAGCTGCAGCATTCCTAGTGGAATGAGCTGTAATTCTATCAGGAGGCTGCTGTCCAGCA
The DNA here is from genome assembly GCF_027579735.1 of Bombina bombina. Taxonomy (NCBI): domain Eukaryota; kingdom Metazoa; phylum Chordata; class Amphibia; order Anura; family Bombinatoridae; genus Bombina; species Bombina bombina. Next base: position 1,086,010,671 of record NC_069501.1, on the reverse strand, counting down.
GTCTCGTAAGCAAAACAAATCATACTTCTCAACCAGAGGGAAAGAGAAGTAGAAGTAGCATTCTGACCCTTACGCTTTCCTGAGAAACAAACAAACAGGGCAGAAGACGAAAATCATTAGTCGCTTGTAGGTAGAAATTTAGAGCATACACAACATCCAAGTTGTGCAACAGACGTTCTTTATGAGGAGGAGGATTGGGACAGAGAGAAAGAACAACAATTTCCTGATTAATATTTCTATCCAAAACCACTTTAGGAAGAAACCCCAATTTAGTACGAAGAACCGCCTTATCCGCATGAAAGATAAGGTAAGGCGAATCACACTGCAAAGCCGAGAGTTCCGAAACTCTCTGAGCAGAAGAAATAGCAATAAGAAACAAAACCTTCCAAGATAGCAACTTATTATCTATGGAATGCATTGGCTCAAACGGAGCCTGCTGCAAAACTTTAGGAACAAGATTAAGGCTCCAAGGAGGAGCAGCAGGTTTAAACACAAGCCTGATTCTTCCAGGGCCTGACAAAAAAGATTGAATATTTGGCACATCCGCCAGACGCTTGTGTAACAAAATAGATATGCAGAAATCTGACCTTTCAGAGAACTGACTGACAACCCTTTCTCCAAACCTTCCTGGGGAAAAGACAAAAGTCTAGGAATCCTGACCCTACTCCAAGAGTAGCCCTTCAATTCACACCAATAAAAAGGTATTTACGCCATACCTTCTGGTAAATTTTTCGAGTAACAGGCTTGTGAGCCTGGATCATGGTCTCAATGACCGACTCCGAAAATCCATGCTTAGACAGAACTAAGCCTTCAATCTCCAAGCAGTCAGCTTCAGAGAAACGAGATTTGGATAGATGAATGGACCCTGAGTTAGAAGGTCCTTCCTCAGAGGAAACCTCGAAGGCAGCCGAGAAGACATCTTCACCAGGTCTGCATACCAGATCCTGCGAGACCATGCAGGAGCTATTCGAATTACCGATGCTCTTTCTTGTTTAATACGAGCAATAACTTGTGGAAGGAGCGCAAATGGAGGAAACGGGTATGCTAGAACAAAATTCCAAGGAACCGCCAGAGCATCTATCAGAGCGGCCTGAAGATCTCTTGACTTTGAACCGTACCTTGGAAGATTGGCGTTCTGCAGAGACGCCATCAGATCCAACTCCGGCACCCCCCATTTGAGGGTTAACGTAGAGAACACCTCCGGATGGAGAGCCCACTCCCCGGGATGAAAAGTCTGTCTGCTCAGGAAATCCGCTTCCGAGTTGTCCACTCCAGGAATGTGGATGGCAGATACACAACAATTGTGAGCTGCCGCTCACTAAATAATCCGTGCCACCTCCTTCATGGCTAAGGAACTCCAAGTTTATCCCTGGTGGTTGATGTAAGCTAATGAGGTGATGTTGTCCAACTGAAACCTGATAAACCGGGACAATTGAGGCCAAGCCATCAGAGCATTGTAAATCGCTCTCAACTCCAAGATGTTTATAGGGAGGGCAGACTCCTCCTGAGTCCATAGTCCCTGCGCCTTTAACGAGTCCCAGACTGCTCCCCAGCCTAGCAGGCTGGTGTCCGTGGTCACAATCACCCAGGAAGGTCTCCGGAAGCATGTGTCCCGAAACAGATGGTCCTTAGAAAACCACCACGGGAGAGAGTCTCCTGTTGACTGGCCTAGATCTATCCTCTGAGACAGATCTGAATGGTCTCCATTCCATTGTCTGAGCATAAATAATTGCATAGCTCTCAAATGGAATCAAGCAAAGGGAATGATTTCCATGGAAGCGACCATCAGACCAATTACCTCTATACATTGAGCCACTGATGGCCGAACAGTAGACTGAAGAGTGAGGCAAGAGGAGAGATTTTTGGATTTTGTGACCTCCGTCAGAAATTTTTTCATAGATAGGGAATCTATAATGGTTCCTAAGGAAACCCCCCTTGTAGCTGGAACAAGGGAACTCTTTTTCCAGATTCACTTTCCAATCGTGGGAACGTAGAAAATACAACAAGATCTCTGTATGAGAGCTTGCTTGTTGAAAAGATGGAGCCTGAACCAATATGTCGTTGAGGTATGGCGCCACTGCAATTCCCCGAGACCTGATCACTGCCAAGAGAGCCCCCAGAAATTTTGAGAAAATTCTGGGAGCTGTGGCAAAGTCAAACGGAAGAGCCACAAACTGAAAGTTTGTCTAGAATGGCAAATCTCAGGAAATTGTGATGATGCCTGTGGATAAGAACATGAAGATACGCGTCCTTCAGGTCTATAGTCATCATGAACTGACCCTCTTGGACCAAAGGAAGAATGGAACGAATGGTTTCCATTTTGAAGGAAGGTACCCTAAAACACTTGCAGAGGCACTTTAGGTCTAAAATGGGTTGAAAAGTTCCCTCTTTTTTGGGAACCACAAACAGATTTGAATAAAATCCTAGACCCTGTTCCCTTACTGGAACTGGAACAATCACTCCCAGGAAGGAAAGGTCCAGAAACCAGTTCAAGAATGCCTCTCTTTTCACTTGGTCTGCAGTTAATCTTGAGAGGTGGAATTTGCCCCTGGGAGGGAAAGTTTTGAATTCTATTTTGTAACCCTGAGATACTATGTCCACAGCCCAAGGATCTGGGACATCTCGTCTCCACACTTGACAAAACAGGGAAAGTCTGCCCCCCACTTGATCCGAACCTGGACCAGGGGCTGACCCTTCATGCTGACTTAGACTCAGCTGAGAGTTTTTTTGATTGCTTCCCCTTATTCCAAGACTGATTGGGCTTCCAAGAAGACTTTGACTGCTCTTGCTTGGAAGAGGAAGACTTTTGACCTTTGAAGTTACGAAAGGAACGAAAATTACTTTGACGTCCTTTCAGTCTGTTCTTCTTGTCTTGCGGTAGAAAAGACCCTTTTCCACCCGTAATATCAGAAATTATTTCTGCCAGACCAGGTCCGAACAAGGTCTTCCCCTTGTAAGGAAGTGCCAGAAGCTTGGACTTAGAGGTAACATCAGCTGATTTTAGCCACAATGCCCTGCGGGCTAGGACAGTGAAGCCAGATATCTTGGCTCCCAGTCTAATAACTTGCATGTTAGCATCAGAAATAAAGGAATTGGCTAGTATGAAAGCCTTAATCCTATCTTGTATCTCATCCAACGGAGTCTCTACTAAAATTGATTCAGACAAGCATCACACCAATAAGATGCTGCACTTTCTACTGTGGCAATACAAACTGCAGGTTGCCCTTGAAGACCTTGATGAACATACATCTTATTCAAATAAGCGTCCAGCTTTTTGTCCAAGGGATCCTTAAAGGAGCAGCTATCCTCTATAGGGATCGTAGTTCTTTTAGCAAGATTAGAAATAGCCCCTTCTACTTTAGGAACCGTGTGCCAAGAATCTTTAATGGAGTCAGCAACAGGAAACATATTTTTAAATATGGGAGACGGGAAGAAAGGAATCCCTGGCTTCTTCCATTCCTGTGAAATAATCTCCGTCACACGTTCTGGGACAGGAAAAACTTCCACAGAGGAAGGAACATCATAGTATTTATTAAGTTTACTAGACTTTTTAGGGTTGACAACTACAGAAGTATCGGAGTCATCCAAAGTAGCCAATACCTCCTTTAACAGTACACGAAAATGTTCAAGCTTAAATCTGAAGTTTACTGCTTATGAGGGAGGGCAACCTGCGTAGCAGTAGGTGGAACAGAAACCTTACTATCTGAATGTCTAATTTTCCTCTTGCATTTTCCCAGCATAGGAAAAGCAGATAATGCCGCAGATACCGCAGAAGATACATGTGCAGCAAAATCTGCAGACAAATAAACTCCTCCAGGAGGCTGAGAGGAACTGCAGGGCCGCAGGGCACTGTATGTGACACCAAGGAGGCTTGGGACATTTGAGGAGAAAGCTGTGGTATTGCCTGAACAGCATCATCCTGAGAGACATTGGGCTCAGAGGGCAACAATTTATCTTTAAATTGAAGTGTTCTAGCTAAGCATGCAGCAAAGAATTGCATAGGCACAACAATTTGTGCCTCTAGGCATAACAAGCATTTGTCAAAAAACACATGGACCAAGACACAGTCTTGGTCCATGTCAATAATACTAAATAAAAAAAATCCCCAAATTGTAGACATTTTTTTAAATATACTGTCACTTTAAGAATGTTTAATACCACAATTTGGCTGCCAGAAGTCTCTAAAATGATCTTATAGTAGATCGACACTGAAGAGACTGAAATTCAATGACGCCGCTCCGCTCAGTGAATATCCGACAGCAGAGAGAAGTCACATGACTGGCAGAGAGAGGAAACTATGCAGTAAGTAAAAGGCGCGCGTTTCCCTCTGCCTACAACACAAGATGCAAGTAGCTGCAGCTGGTTTCAAACTCAAGCGTTTGTCAGTTAGCCTGATCTAGCTAAGCAATCAAAGAAAACCAACTGCAAGTTTTAAGTTTATACATAAATCCCTGTATAAAACATAAGCCCCACACATACTAACAAAGTATTTCAACAAATGTCCCAATAAAGGGAATTAAGGGAAGATTAACCCCTAGTCTCAACATACATAATGTGCCTGCCCACTGCCAAAGAAAATCCTTTATAAAGGATTTTAAAAATGTCCCCATCTACTGCATATGAAATATTCTTCTGAAGTGCAAGTCTCCAAGACCTAGAAGACAAAAGCACTTACCTGCAGTCCAGCAGGAAGACAGCTCACAAGGCGTGAAAGGACACATACTTCTTACAGAGACCTGTAGAAAAAGAATGAACAGAGTAACCAACTCTGGCTTTCTGTACCATGGGCAACAATGTGTTAGGAAACAAAGCAAGGACTACCTCACAACTTCCTAGCTGCTTAAAAGCCACCACTACTCTACTGAAGAGATTGACGTGGACTCAGCTAAACCCAAATCCTTGCTTGCAGGGAAAAGTACCCAAAAAGGGAATTCATTTCTTCAGATACCAAACTTCCCCTTCTCCATTGACAGAGGCAAAGAGAATGACTGGGGATTATGGGTAGGAGAGTGACACTTAACAGCTTTGCTGTGGTGCTCTTTGCCTCCTCCTGCTGGCCAGGAGTGATAATCCCACTAGTAATTGAATGAAGTTGTGAACTCTCCATATCTTAGGAAAAACATATAGGTACTTTAAAATGTGAGAAGGGTGGCATGATTAACAGAAAGGCTGAGGTGCTAAACCATTTATTTTCTATATACACAAGAGAGGAAGCAATGGGAAAGAAGTTGAAACAAACTAGTGCATACAAGCCAATACCAGTAGCTGGGTTATCTCTAGATAACAATGACATTAAGAAAAAACTGGATAATATCAAGATAAAAAAGCTCCAGGCCCAGATGCAATGCACTCAAGGGTTCTAAAGGAACTTAGCACTCTCATAGACAAACCTCTGCTCCTAATCATTCAAGACTCGTTATCATCAAACACAGTAACGCAGGACTGGCATTTAACTGACGTGGTACCACTATTTAAAAAGAAGCAGGGCTGAGCCATAAAACTAAATACCAGAAAGCCTGATCAGTAGTGGGGAAGACACTGTAAGGGATTATAAAGGATTATATTTAAGAGTACATTCAGGAAAACAAGATCATGAGTTCAAATCAGCATGGTTTTATGAGTAATAGTAATGTCAATTGAATCTAATTAGAATCTATGAAGAAGTAAGCAAAAATATAGATAAAGGTGAATCAAATTATGTGGTTTGCAAAGGCATTTGATACAGCGCCACATGAGAGATTATTGAACAACATGAAGTGACTGGGAATAGCTGAAAATGGGAGCTCATGGATAAATAACTGGATAAAAGACAGGGAGCCAATGTGTAGAAGTAAATGGATCAGAATCAGATTGCGCAAAAGTAATCAGTGGGGTCCCACAAGGATAAGTACTGGGCCCTGTTCTTTTTAATATTTTTATGAATGACTTGGGAGGAAGAAAAGTTGTGTAAGGCGATTAGCTTAGTGCAGGATGTCATTGCTTTGCAAGGAGATTTACAAAAATTGGAGAAAGGGACTGGTAAATGGCAAATTAGATTTAATACTGTTACATTTCTGATGCTGGAACTTGAATAAAAACTCCCATTATTTACAGAGCTTTAACATAAGCCAGAAAGACTTGGGACTTTAAAGGATTTCAAAACAGAAAGAATCAATCTCGATGAGGTTTTGATTGAAAGCTTATTTGTAGCCCAAGAAATTATTTCTAGCACTCAACAATCTTGAATAGACATCTCCCAAGCCTCCCAAAAAAGATTAAATCTGTCCCCTACCAGAGACTGGTCTGGAAGGGTAGGCTGGACCTTCATGCAGATTCGGAGGCTGGGGTAAAGTTCTTGGTCTGCTTGCTTTTAGATCAATAAAGGTTGGGCTTCCAGGAAGTTTGGAGGAAACCTGAATTCAGGGCAGAGGAAGAAGCTTTTTGATTCTTAGATTTCCCGAAAGAAACTGAACCATCATGGAGATCTATTCTTACACTTAGGATACAAAAAAAACTATTTTAACCCCAGTGACTGTGGTGATAATACCATTCAGTCCTGGCTCAAACAGGGTTTTACCCTGAAAGGTAAAAGATAGAAGCCTGCTCAGACGACCAAGACTTGAGCGATAAGGCTTGCCTTGCCAAAGCAGCAATATTTGCATTCATGCAATCCATTTCCACAGCTGCATCACAAATACATCTGTCTGCAGTTCTTAGGAGCTTCAAAAGATCCTGGATCTCAAGTGTAATTGCCCCAGAAATTATTTCTGAAAGGCTACCACATCAAACTGCAGTAGCAGCAGCTACACAGGCAACACAGACAGCAGGCCTAAAAGAAAACCTGCAAACTGAAAGGACCTTTTATGACAGCCTTCAAGCTTTCTATACAAAGGATCCTTAAAAAAGGTGTTTTTCTTTCAAATAAAATAGTAGCACGTCTGGCAAGAGTGAATATAACTCTGTATTTGCAGAAAACATAAACTATGCTTACATGATAATTTCCTTTTCTTCAGACAGAAGGAGCCCACAGCTGCATTCATTACTTTTGGGAAATTCAGAACCTGGCCACCAGTAGGAGGCAAAGACACCCCAGCCAAAGGCTTAAAATACCTCTCCCACGTCCCCCAGTCATTCTGCCGAGGAACAAGGAACAGTAGAAGAAGCAAAGGGTGAAAAAAGGTGCCAGAAGAATAACCGACGCCCCCCAGAAAATTACGGGCGTGGAAATGTGAACTCTTTCCTTCTGAAGAAAAGGAAATTATCAGGTAAGCATAATTTATGTTTTTCTTCATAAACGGATAGAGTCCACAGCTGCATTCATTACTTTTGGGAAAACAATACCCAAGCTATAGGAGGACACAATGCTAAAACGGGAGGGTACAAAAGGCATCCCCATTCTGAGGGCACCAGGCCTAACACCCCTACTCCAGAAACCCAGCTTCGTCCGAAGCCGAGAAAAAAAAATTGAAAAAAGGGAAAGGCCCAAGGACACTGACCCGCAGATAGTCTATAAGCCTTGCTAGAGACCACAGGAACTAGACTCGACAGAGCCAACAGCCTCCAAGAGACGCCGTCAACCGGCAGTCATCTCCAAACAACAAACCCCTTACTAGAGAAAGGGATCAAACAGCCATATTCTCCAAAAGGGAGAAAAGACACGGAGAAGACATTCATCAAGGATTCCCGAGAACCAAAATAAAACCCATACATAGGGCCCAAACAAGCCTCAAGAACGCTGGACGAAAAAAAGTAAATTTATGCTTACCTGATAAATTCATTTCTTTTACGATATGACGAGTCCACGGATTTCATCCTTACTTGTGGGATATTAACCTCCTGCTAACAGGAAGTGGCAAAGAGCACCACAGCAGAGCTGTATATATATCCCCTCCCTTCTCAGTCATTCGGCCGAAGGTATAGGAAGAGAAAAGGATAGGCTAAAAAGTGCAGAGGTGACTGAAGTTTACAAAAAATATAAAGAAAAACTGTCTTAAAAAGAACAGGGTGGGCCGTGGACTCGTCATATCGTAAAAGAAATTAATTTATCAGGTAAGCATAAATTTACTTTTCTTTTACAAAGATATGACGAGTCCATGGATTTCATCCTTACTTGTGGGAAACCAATACCAAAGCAAAAGGACACGGATGAAAGGGAGGGACAAGACAGGAACCTAAACAGAAGGCACCACTGCTTGAAGAACCTTTCTCCCAAAAATAGCCTCAGAAGAAGCAAAAGTATCAAATTTGTAAAAAGTGTTAAGGGACGACCAAGTCGCAGCCTTACAAATCTGTTCAACAGATGCATCGTTTTTAAAGGCCCATGTGGAAGCCACAGCCCTAGTAGAATGAGCTGTAATTCTTTCAGGAGGCTGCTGTCCAGCAGTCTCATATGCCAGGCGGATGATACTTCTCAGCCAAAAAGAAAGAGAGGTAGCCGTAGCTTTCTGACCCCTACGCTTTCCAGAATAAACAATGAATAATGAAGATGATTGACGGAAATCCTTAGTTGCCTGTAAGTAAAACTTTAAGGCACGGACCACATCCAAATTATGCAACATACACTCCTTCTTAGAAGAAGGGTTAGGACACAAGGAAGGAACAACAATTTCCTGATTAATATTCTTATTTGAAACAACCTTAGGAAGAAATCCAGGTTTGGTACGTAACACCACCTTATCAGAATGAAAAATGAGATAAGGAGAATCACACTGTAGCGCTGAAAGCTCAGAAACTCTTCGAGCAGAAGAAATAGCAACTAAAAACAGAACTTTCCAAGATAACAATTTGATATCCATGGAATGCATGGGTTCAAACGGAACCCCTTTAAGAACTCGAAGAACTAAATTCAAACTCCAGGGAGGAGTAATAGCTCTAAATACAGGCTTAATTCTAGATAAAGCCTGACAAAAAGACTGAACATCTAGAACATCTGCCAAACGTTTGTGAAACAGAATTGATAAAGCTGAAATTTGTCCCTTTAAGGAACTTGCTGATAACCCTTTCTCCAATCCTTCTTGGAGAAAAGACAGAATCCTAGGAATCCTAACTTTACTCCATGAGTAACCCTTGGATTCACACCAATAAAGATATTTACGCCATATCTTAAGATAGATTTTTCTAGTGACAGGCTTTCTAGCCTGAATCAAAGTATTGATGACCGAATAAGAGAATCCTCGCTTCGATAAAATCAAGTGTTCAATCTCCACGCAGTCAACTGCAGAGAAATTAGATTTGGATGTTGGAAAGGACCTTGAATGAGAAGGTCCTGTCTAATGGAAGTTTCCACGGTGGCAGAGAGGACATGTCCACTAGATCCGCATACCAAGTCCTGCGTGGCCACGCAGGCGCTATCCGGATCACTGAAGCTCTCTACTGTTTGATTCGAGCAATCACGCGAGGGGGAAGAGGAAACGGTGGAAACACATAAGCTAGGCTGAATAACCAAGGCACTGCCAAGGCATCTATCAGTTCGGCCTGAGGATCCCTTGACCGGGATCCGTATCTTGGAAGCTTGGCATTCTGTCGAGATGCCATCAGATCCAATTCCGGTCTGCCCCATCTGAATCAATGAGGCAAATACCTCCAGGTAAAGTTCCCACTCCCCCGGATGAAAAGTCTGTCGACTTAGAAAATCCGCTTCCCAGTTCTCTACTCCTGGGATGTAGATCGCTGACAGATGACAAGAGTGGGCCTCCGCCCAACGGATTATCTTGGATACTTCTATCATTGCTAAGGAACTCCTTGTTCCCCCCTGATGATTGATATATGCCACAGTTGTGATGTTGTCCGACTGGAATCTGATGAATTTGGCCAAAGCCAACTGAGGCCACGCCTGAAGCGCATTGAATATTGCTCTCAGTTCCAGAATATTGATTGGAAGTAGAAACTCCATCTGAGTCCAAACACCCTGAGCCTTCAGGGAATTCCAGACTGCACCCCAGCCCAATAGACTGGCGTCCGTTGTCGCTATCACCCACGAGGGTCTGCGGAAACAAGTCCCCTGAGACAGATGATCCGGCGACAACCACCAAAGAAGAGAGTCTCTGGTCTCTTGATCCAGATTTATATGAGGAGACAAATTAGCATAGTCCCCATTCCATTGTCCGAGCATGCACAGCTGCAGTGGTCTGAGATGAAAGCGAGCAAACGGAATGATGTCCATTGCCGCTACCATTAATCCAACTACCTCCATACACTGAGCCACTGATGGCCGAGGAATGGACTGAAGTGCTCGGCAAGTATTTAGAATCTTTGATTTTCTGACCTCTGTCAGAAATATTTTCATGGCTACAGAGTCTATCAGAGTTCCCAAGAAAGGGACCCTTGTCTGTGGAACAAGTGAACTCTTCTCTATGTTCACCTTCCAACCGTGTGAGATTTTGTCAGTTGATATGTTGACGCCTGAATTAGAATATCGTCCAGCTAAGGCGCCACTGCTATGCCTCGCGGTCTGAGAACCGCCAAAAGAGACCCTAGAACCTTTGTGAAGATTCTGGGTGCTGTGGCCAACCCGAAGGGAAGAGCCACAAACTGATAATGTTTGTCCAGGAAGGCAAGCCTTAGAAACTGATGATGATCCTTGTGGATAGGAATATGAAGGTAAGCATCCTTCAAGTCCACGGTAGTCATATATTGACCCTCCTGGATCATTGGTAAAATTGTTCGTATAGTCTCCATCTTGAACGATGGGACTCTGAGAAATTTGTTTAGACACTTGAGGTCTAAGATGGGTCTGAAAGTGCCCTCTTTTTTGGGAACCACAAATAGATTTGAGTAAAACCCTTGTCCTTTTTCTGATTTTGGAACTAGGCAAATTACTCCCATGGTAACAAGGTCTTTTACACAGGGTAAGAACGCCTCTCTTTTTATCTGATCTGCAGATAATCTTGAAAGATGAAAACTCCCTCTTGGGAGAAAATCCTTGAAATCCAACTGATAACCGTGGGTCACTATTTCTAGTGCCCAGGGGTCCTGAACATATCTTGCCCAAGCCTGGACAAAGAAAGAGTCTGCCCCCTACTAGATCCGGTCCCGGATCGGGGGCCTCCCCTTCATGCTGTCTTAGTAGCAGCAGCGGGCTTCTTAGATTATTTACCTTTATTCCAATTTTGGTTGGGTCTCCAGACTGACTTAGATTGGGTAAAATTCCCTTCCTGCTTTGTGGAGGAAGAGGAAGTAGAAGGTCCTCCCTTAAAATTCCGAAAGGAACGAAAATTATTCTGTTTACCCCTCATCTTAACAGACTTATCCTGAGGTAGGGCATGGCCTTTACCTCCTGTAATGTCAGAAATGATTTCCTTCAATTTTGGCCCGAAAAGGGTCTTACCTTTAAAGGGAATAGCTAAAAGCTTATGTTTTGATGACACATCAGCAGACCAAGATTTGAGCCACAATGCTCTACGCGCTAAAATAGCAAATCCTGCATTTTTCGCCGCTAATTTAGCAATTTGAAAAGCGGCATCAGTAATAAAAGAATTAGCTAACTTGAGAGCCTTAATTCTATCCAAAATGTCATCTAACGGAGTCTCAACCTTCAGGGACTCTTCCAGAGCTTCAAACCAAAAAGCTGCTGCAGTAGTTACTGGAACAATGCAAGCAGTAGGTTGTAAAAGAAAACCCTGATAAATAAACAATTTCTTTAGGAGACCCTCTAATTTTTTTATCCATGGGGTCTTTAAAAGCACATCTGTCCTCAATGGGTATAGTTGTACGCTTAGCCAGGGTAGATATAGCTCCCTCCACCTTAGGGACCGTTTGCCACAAGTCCCGAATGGTGTCCGATATGGGTAACATTTTCTTAAAAGTAGGAGGGGGAGAGAATGGTATACCTGGTCTATCCCATTCCTTCTTTATGATTTCCGAAATTCTTTTAGGAACCGGAAAAACATCAGTATAAGTAGGCACTTCTAGATATTGGTCCATCTTACACAATTTCTCTGGTGGTATCATAATAGGATCACAATAAACCAGAGTCGCTAAGACCTCCCGAAGCAACAGACGGAGGTGTTCAAGCTTAAATTTAAAGGACATAACGTCCGAATCTGTCTGAGGTAACACATTCCCTGAGTCTGAAATTTCTCCCTCAGACAGCAATTCCCTGACCCCCAACTCAGAACACTCGGAAATGGCTAATAAAGTATCAGAGGATTCAGTATTCACATTAATACCTGGCCTACTGCGTTTACCATGCAACACTGGTAATTTAGATAATACCTCTGTAAGGGTAGTTGACATAACTGCAGCCATCTCCTGCAGAATAAAGGAATTAGACGCACTAGAGGTACTTGGCGTCGCTTGTGTGGGCGTTAAAGGTTGTGACACTTGGGGAGAATTGGATGGCATAACCTGATTCTCTTCAGATTGAGAATCATCCTTAGGCACACTATCTTGACCTAAAATATGGTCTTTACAATGTAAGGCCCTTTCAGTACAAGAGGTACACAATGTAAGAGGGGGTTCCACAATAGCTTCTAAACACATAGAACAATGAGAATCCTCAATGTCAGACATGTTGAACAGACTAATAATAGCCACAAAAAGTCGTTTAAACACTTTATTTATTGCTTTAAATAAAACTTTGAAAAACGTGTACTGCGCCTTTAAGAAAGAAAAAGTGAACAATTTTTCCAAAACTGCTTAAATAACGTTAATTTGCTACCAAAATTCACTAAAACTAATTGGTATATCCAAAAATTATTGCACCCTATGAGAAAGGTGAAAAATAAGGCTGTGGCGCCTACCTGCCCCAAGGGTACTTTGGAATGAATAGCCAACACTCTAAGCCAGAGACTACTGTCCAGGAGCAACCAGAGTTACTGCTTGCTGCTCCTCTGTCAGAAGGAAGTGCGCATCTGAGCACGTGAAGACAAGCCCCGCCCCTTATGGCCGAAGTTGGAGTAGGCCCAAACACAACCGCATGGGAAGTGGTTGTTTCATACAGCTAAGTGGAACACAAAACACACCCCAAACACATCCCAGCAAAACATGCTGGATATATAATAAAAAATAGCTTAATCGTTTGACTGCTTATCGATTTAAAGCCCTTATGCCTCTCCCAGAGTGTCATATCATGCCCTTATGTCAGAAATAAAAACTAAAAACAAGGGACTCCAGTAACCCTCTTGTAAACAGGTCTACTGCTTACCCCATTCCCATATAGGGAAATAAATGCCAGCCAGTTCTGATATATCAAGTCTCTTCAGAAATAAAAGGCTGCACATACCTTAATGCTGCTTGTAGCATGAAACCGGTCTCCACACTGAAGATGTCTTATGTGTTACCTTCAGAAGTCTTGTAGGGACCAGCGTGGATCTTAGTTACAACTGCTAAGATCATCAACCTCAGGGCAGAAATCTTCTTCCATAACCCCCTGAGGAAAATAGTACACACCGGTACCATTTAAAATAAAAAACTTCTTGATTGAAGAAACTAAAACTAACACCTCACTTTACCATGTCGCCCTAGTATAACACAGGCAAAAACAATGACTGGGGGTGGAGGGGAAGGGAGGGGCTATATATACAGCTCTGCTGTGGTGCTCTTTGCCACTTCCTGTTAGCAGGAGGTTAATATCCCACAAGGATGAAATCCGTGGACTCGTCATATCTTTGTAAAAGAAAAAACCTGATAGCCAAGTCAACCGAAACCCAACCAGTCTCGTAGAACAAGGCAGGCAACGCCCAACCCTAGTTTGCTCAAAATCCACGGGACCAAGACCCAGAGATTGAAAATAAGAAGAAAATCTTCCCAAACAAAGTGCATCCGCACCCTGGAAGGTAACTGAAGACAAGAACCCCAGAAACCCTTAAGACAGTTCAGAATATCCAAATATTCAAAAACCGTAACCTCGTGCAGCAACTTAGATAGGGAAACCCCTGGCGGCAACCACGTGAAGAGTCAGAACACTGCACGCTGCTGTCATCTGAAGATGAATCTAGAAAATTAAATATATGCAAGCAAATGGAAGCAGATGAGGTTAGGTTCAAATCCTAATCTACGGCCTTATAGGCATCGGACGCCGTCAGTCTTTCCCACAAAATCCTGACACTTTTCTGCCAACCTTCTGGGACGAAAGGCAAAGAATGACTGGGGGATGGGGGAAGTGGGAGAGGTATTTAAGCCTTTGGCTGGGGTGTCTTTGCCTCCTCTTGGTGGCCAGGTTCTGAATTTCCCAAAAGTAATGAATGCAGCTGTGGACTCTTTCCGTTTATGAAGAAAAGAGAGAACATAGTTTTAAAAATGGCAAAAGAATAAAAGGAACACCTGGCTAATGCCATTCCTTGAAATGAGATAAGAAACTGAATCAGGCACAGGAAAAGATGGCAGTTTGTCTGCAGTAAAATTCTCCACTACCAAACAATTAAAACCAACAGTAATAGAGCATGCTCAAGCTGTAAATGAAAGGACAAATCTTCTGCTACAGTGGTATGGTCCTGAGTTTCAGAAAATCCATCCTCAGAAGAGGAATCTTCAGATTGATCAGTACCCCTTTTATCCATGAGGTATCTGAATGAATTTCCTTGATGAGCCAAAAAACAAAAAAGGATCACCTTCCAACCCTTTCATGTGTTTCCTTTCAAGAGCCAACAATTCATTAATGGCAGAGTGAATATACATTACATGTGTTAGTTTTAAGAGTTCAGTGTCCCTTTAATTCTTACCTCCATGCCTCTTGCTCGATTTACCAGACAGTATACTTCAGTAAGAGACATTATGCCTCCTCGTTCCTGAAAGTAAAACAGCAACAAAAAAAGAAAAGAAAAACACAATTTAATTTTAGGAACAGCCCTAATATTAGCGTATGCATTTCTTTTGTTAATGAAAAGGTATCAGTACTGATTACAAAACTCTTATTATTTTGGCATATAAATAAATGTATTTATAAAGAATGTCTTATCTTAATGGAAAGTTTCTATCTAACTTCCTATAAGTCCATGTGGTAGAAAAAGTTACAGACACCACTTCCTCTTTGTCTTTTATCTACCGGGTGGGTATCAAGGATCAAACACGCAGAAAGAATTCAACATGTGCCTTCAAGGGCCGTTTACCATTTTTAAATTATTTAACAATAACATAATATATACAATATATATATATATATATATATATATATATATATATGTGTGTGTGTGTGTATGTGTGTGTGTGTGTATGTGTGTGTGTGTGTGTGTGTATGTATGTATGTATGTATGTATTGGCCTAGATTAAAAGATGAGTATTTTTTTTTCCGCAAAAAACAAAATGTATGCTTACCTGATAAATGTATTTATTTCCGGATATGGAGAGTCCACAACGTCAAAAATTACTAGTGGGAATATCACTCCTGGCCAGCAGGAGGAGGCAAAGAGCACCACAGCAAAACTGTTAAGTGTCACTCCCCTACTCCCCTACCCATTATCCCCAGTCATTCGACTGAAAGGAAATAAAAAAAACGAATAACAGAAGGGTGTAGAGGTGCCTGAGGTTTAGTAAAAAATAACTGTCCTAAATTTAAGGGTGGGGTCGTGGACTCTACATATCCGGAAATAAATAAATTTATCAGGTAAACATAAATGTTGTTTTCTTTCCTAAGATATGGAGAGTCCACAACATCATCAATTACTAGTGGGAACCAATACCCAAGCTAGAGGACACAGATGATTAGGGAGGGGAAACAAGACAGGCAGACCTAAACAGAAGGCACCACCGCTTAAGGAACCTTTCTCCCAAAAGAAGCCTAAGCCGAGGCAAAAGTATCAAATCTGTAAAATTTGGAAATAGTATGCAGAGAGGACCAAATTGCAGCCTTGCAAATCTGTTCCACAGAAGCTTCATTTTTGAAAGCCCAAGAAGAGGAGACAGCCCTCGTGGAATAAGCTGTAATTCTCTCAGGAGGCTGCTGACCAGCAGTCTCATAAGCAAAACGAATTATACTTCTCAACCAGAGGGAAAGAGAAGCAGCAGTAGCCTTCTGACCTTAACCCTTTCTAAAGCACACACAACATCCAAGTTGTGCAACAGACGTTCCTTATGAGAAGGATTGGGACAGAGAGAAGGAACAACAATTTCCTGATTAATATTTCTATCCAAAACCACTTTAGGAAGAAAACCCAACTTAGTACGAAGAACCGCCTTATCAGCATAAAAGACAAGGTAAGGCGAATCACACTGCAAAGCCGAGAGTTCCGAGACTCTCCGAGCAGAAAAAAATAGCAAAAAAGAAAAAAAACCTTCCAAGATAACAAGTTTATATCTATGGAATGCAATGGCTCAAACGGAGCCTGCTGCAAAACTTTAAGAACAAGATTAAGGCTCCAAGAAGGAGCAACAGACTTAAATACAGGCCTGATTCTGACCAGGCTCTGAGAAAAAGATTGTACATCTGGCACATCCGCCAGACGCTTGTGCAAGAAAATAGATAATGCAGAAATTTGACCCTTAAGAATACTGACTGACAAACCCTTCTCCAGACCTTCCTGGAGAAAAAAGACAAAATCCTAGGAATCCTGACCCTATACTCCAAGAGTAGTCCTTAGATTCACACCAATAAAGATATTTACGCCATACCTTATGGTAAATCTTTCTAGTAACAGGCTTGCGAGCCTGAATCATAGTCTCAATGACTGACTCTTAGAACTAAGCATTCAATCTCCAAGCAGCCAGCTTCAGAGAAACGAGATTTGGATGGAGAAATGGACCCTGAGTTAGAAGGTCCTTCCACAAAGGTAATCTCCAAGGTTGCAGAGATCACATCTCTTCACTAGATCTGCATACCAGGGAGCTATTAGGATTACCGATGCTCTCTCCTGTTTGATACGAGCAATGACTCGTGGAAGGAGATCAAATGGAGGAAACAGGTATGCTAGACCGAAATCCCAAGGAACCGTCAGAGCATCTATCAGGGAGGCCTGTGGATCTCTTAACCTTAAACCGTACCTTGGAAGCTTGGCGTTCTGCCGAGACGCCATCAGATCCAACTCCGGCACCCCCCATATGAGGGTTAACCTGGAGAACACCTCCGGATGGAGAGCCCACTCCCCGGGATGAAAAGTCTGTATGCTCAGGAAATCCGCTTCCCAGTTGTCCACTCTTGTAATGTGGATGTCAGATACACAACAATTGTGAGCTTCCGCCTACTGAATAATCCGAGTCGCCTCTTTCATGGCTAAAGAACTCTGAGTTCCTCCCTGGTGGTTGATGTAAGCCACTGAGGTGCTATTCTCCGATTAAAACCTGATAAACCAGGCTAAGGACAACTGAGGCCAAGCAATCAGAGCATTGTTAATCGCTCTCAACTCCAAGATGTTTATGGGGAGAGCAGACTCCTCCCGGGTCCATAGTCCCTATGCCTTCAATGAGTCCCAGACTGCTCCCCAGCCCAGCAGTCACAATCACCCAGGAAGGTCTCTGGAAGCATGTTCCCTGAGACAGATGCTCCTGAGAAAGCCAGCATGGAAGAGAGTCTTCTTGTCGACTGATCTAGATCTATCCTCTGAGATAGATCTCAATGGTCCCCGTTCCATTGACTGAGCATGCATAACTGCAGAGCTCTCAAATGGAATCGAGCAAAGGGAATGGTGTCAATGAAAGCGACCATCAGACCAATTACCTCCATGCATTGAGTCACTGATGGCCGAACAGTAGATTGCAGAGAGAGGCAAGAAGCTTGGATTTTCTGACCTTTGTCAGAAATATTTTCATAGATAGGAAATCTATTATGGTCCCTAAAAAAGACTACCCTTGTAGCTGGAACAAGGGAACTCTTTTCCAGATTTACTTTCCATCTATGGGAACGTAGAAAAGACAACGAGATCTCTGTATGAGAGTCCAAATAGGGCGCCACTGCTATTCTCTGAGACCTGATTACTGCCAAAAGAGCACCAAGAACCGTTGAGAAAATTCTGGGAGCTGTGGCAAGGCCAAACGGAAAAACCACAAACTGAAAGTGTTTGTCTAGAAAGGCGAATCTCAGGAATTTGTGATGATCCCTGTGTATGGGAACATAAAGATACACATCCTTCAGGTCTATGGTCATCATGAACTGACCCTCTTGGGCCAAGGAAAGAATGGAACGAATGGTTTCCATATTGAAGGATGGTACCCTGAGAAATTTGTTGAGACACTTTAGTTCTAGAATAGGACGAAAAGTCCCCCTTTTTTGGGAACCACAAACAGATTTGAAAAGAATCCTAAACCCTGTTCCCTTACAGGAACTATCACTCCCAGGGAAGAAAGGTCCCAGATACAATTTAACAATGCCTCTCTTTTTTTAGCTGGTCTGCAGATAATCTTGAGAGGTGGAACCTGCCCCTGGGAGAAAAAGGTCTTGAATTGTATTTTGTAACCCTGAGATACTATGTCCACGGCCCAAGGATCTGGGACATCTCGTATCCAAGCCTGAGAAAACAGAGAAAGTCTGCCCCCCACTTGATCCGATCCTGGATCGGGGGCAAACCCTTCATGCAGATTTAGACTCAGCTGCGGGTTTCTTTGATTGCTTTCCCTTATTCCAAGAATGATTGGGTTTGCAAGAGGACTTGGACTGATCCTGTTTGGCAGAAGAGGAAGACTTTCCTTTGAAGTTACAAAAGGAACGAAAATTGCTCTGGCGACCTATAGGTCTATTCTTTTTGTCTTGAGGTAGAAAAGACCCTTTTCCACCCGTATTATCAGAAATTATTTCTGCCAGACCAGGTCCAAACAAGGTCTTACCCTTGTAAGGAAGGGCCAGAAGCTTGGACTTGAAAGTAACATCAGCTGACCACTTCAACCATAATGCCCTGCGGGCTAGCACAGCGAAACCAGATATCTTGGCTCCCAGTTTAATAACCTGCATGGTAGCATCAGAAATAAAGGAATTGGCTAGCTTGAGAGCCCTAATCCTGTCTTTGATCTCCTCCAAAGGACTGAAGAGAATCAGACAAGGCATCAAACTCATAAGATGCCGCACTTAACACAGTGACAGAAAAGGGTATCCCTGGCTTCTCCCATTCCTGTGCAATAATCTCCGTAGCACGGTCTAGAACAGGAAACACTTCCACAAAGGAACATCGTAGTAATTATTAAGTTTACTAGATTTCTTTGGGTTGACAACGACAGGCGTATCGGAGTAGTCCAAAGTAGCCAAAATCTCCTTTAACAATACACAAAGGTGTTCAAGCTTAAATCTGAAAGATACTACTTCAGCATCAGGAAATATACTGTCTAAATCTGAGATTTCACCCTCAAAGGCCACCAACGTATCCTTCTCCTCAGACTTATGAGGCAGGGCAACCTGAGTAGCAGCAGATGGAACAGAAACCTTACTATCTGAATCTCTAGATTTCCTCTTGCATTTTCCCTTTAGCATAGGAAAAACAGATAAAGCCGCAGATACCGCTGAAGATACATGCGCAGCAATTTCTGCATGCAAATAAACGTCTGCAGGAAGCTAAGAGGAACCGCAGGGCACTGCATATGACACCATAGACTCTTGGGACGTTTTAGGAGAAAGCTGCGGCATTGTCTGAACAGCATCAACCTGAGAGACATTAGGCTCAACAAAAAGTTTAACTTCAATGTCCTTTTTACACAAGAGGAACAAAAACCGCTACTTTAATTCTCCAAGTAGACCGGAGAACAGCCGGAAGATCGCAAAGGACTCAATCGGCTCTTGACACAAACTGCCACTCTGTACTCTATCCATAGAGCGGAAGTGCAGGCAGGTCACATGACCACACAAAAAAGAACTGCGCCCCACACAAAAGCGATATCAATACTAACACTTCTGATACCTGCTTGCACTAAAAAGCGTTTACAAAAAAATTATTCTAGTGGCGACCGTCAGTCCAATAGTACTGGTAAAACCAAAATGCACAACTCACAAGAGACAGTCTCCCTCTCTCTCTATGGGAGAATTGCCCACTAAGACAGTGTTTCTCAACAGCCAGGCCGCGGCCCACTACCGGGCCGCGATGGCCCTGCTGGTGGGCCGCGACCCGACATTGCCTCCAGACACTCGCTCTGACAGGCCCGCCTTTACACATCTCCTAAATTTTGGACGGGCCTGTCAGAGTGCCACTGCGCATGTCAGTTTGCGCACTGTGAGCATGTAGTGGCGGGCGGGCGCACTGTGACCGGGTAGAAGCGGCTGGCGGCGTGCAGAGCGTGAAGCATCGGCTCACAGGTAAGTAAGCCCACTGACACCAATGACATAATTACGGCCACTGACACCAATGTATATATTTAGGGCGGCCACTGGACACCAATGTGTATTTGTAAACTGTGTGTGTGTGTGTGTATGAATTATATGAATTATAAAATATTAACCCACTGTAAACCATATATATATATATATATATATATATATATATATATATATATATATAAATAGTTTATAATATATATATATATATATATATATATATAAATAGTTTATAATAGGTTAATTTTATAATTCATTGGTGTCAGTGGGTGAGGGAGAAGAGAGAGAAAGAAAGAAAGAGAGGGAGGAGAGAGAGAGAAAGAGAGGGAGGAGATAGAGACAGAGAGAGAGAAAGAGAGGGGGGAGGAGAGAGAGAAAGAGAGAGGGGAGGAGAGAGAGAAAGAGAGAGGGGAGGAGAGAGAGGGGAGGAGAGAGAGAGAGAGGAGAGAGAGAAAGTGAGGGGAGGAGAGAGAAAGAGAGAGAGGGGGGAAGAGAGAGATAGAGGGGAGGAGAGAAAGAGACTGTATATATATATATATATATATATATATATATATATATATATATATATATATATATATATATATATATATATATATTTCTTCCAAACCTACTGCAACCCACTCCCGATGCTTACCGGTCCCTGGACCGGTCCGGCTAAAACTTACCGGGCCTTGAGGTCACTTAGGTTGAGAACCACTGCACTAAGAGGTTTAAAATGAAATCCCACAATAAAATATGAATGCAAATTGAGCCACATAGTTAAAACAAAGCAGGTTAATCCTTCCCATACTGTGAGAAAAACATAATTTATGTAAGAATTTACCTGATAAATTCATTTCTTTCATATTGGCAAGAGTCCATGAGCTAGTGACGTATGGGATATACATTCCTACCAGGAGGGGCAAAGTTTCCCAAACCTCAAAATGCCTATAAATACACTCCCCACCACACCCACAATTCAGTTTAACGAATAGCCAAGAAGTGGGGTGATAAGAAAGGAGTGAAAGCATCAACAAGGAATTGGAATAATTGTGCTTTATACAAAAAAATCATAACCACCATAAAAAGGGTGGGTCTCATGGACTCTTGCCAATATGAAAGAAATGAATTTATCAGGTAAATTCTTACATAAATTATGTTTTCTTTCATGTAATTGGCAAGAGTCCATGAGCTAGTGACGTATGGGATAGCAAATACCCAAGATGTGGAACTCCATGCAAAGTCACTAGAGAGGGAGGGATAAAAAATAAAGACAGCCAATTCCGCTGAAAAAAGAATCCACAACCCAAATCAAAAGTTTTAATGTTTATAATGAAAAAAACTGAAATTATAAGCAGAAGAATCAAACTGAAACAGCTGCCTGAAGTACTTTTCTACCAAAAATTGCTTCTGAAGAAGAGAAAACATCAAAATGGTAGAATTTAGTAAAAGTATGCAAAGAAAACCAAGTTGCTGCTTTGCAAATCTGATCAACAGAAGCTTCATTCTTAAAAGCCCAGGAAGTAGAAACTGACCTAGTAGAATGAGCCATAATCCTCTGAGGCGGGGATTTACCCGACTCCAAATAAGCATGATGAATCAAAAGCTTTAACCAAGATGCCAAAGAAATGGTAGAAGCCTTCTGACCTTTCCTAGAACCAGAAAAGTTAACAAATAGACTAGAAGTCTTTCTGAAATCTTTAGTACCTTCAACATAATATTTCAAAGCTCTTACCACATCCAAAGAATGTAAAGATCTCTCCAAAAAATTCTTAGGATTAGGACACAACGAAAGGACAACAATTTCTCTACTAATGTTGTTGGAATTCACAACTTTAGGTAAAAATTTAAATGAAGTCCACAAAACCGCCTTATTCTCATGAAAAATCAGAAAAGGAGACTCACAAGAAAGAGCAGATAATTCAGAAACTCTTCTAGCAGAAGAGATGGCCAAAAGGAACAATACTTTCCAAGAAAGTAATTTAATGTCCAGAGAATGCATAGGCTCAAACGGAGGAGCCTGTAAAGCCCTCAAAACCAAATTAAGACTCCAAGGAGGAGAGATTGACTTAATGACAGGCTTGATATGAACCAAAGCCTGTACAAAACAATGAATATCAGGAAGATTAGACATTTTTTTTTTTGTGGAACAGAACAGAAAGAGCAGAGATTTGTCCTTTCAAGGAACTTGCAGACAAAACCCTTATCCAAACCATCCTGAAGAAACTGTAAAATTCTAGAAATTCTAAAAGAATGCCAAGAGAATTTATGAGAAAAACACCATGAAATGTAAGTCTTCCAAACTCGGTAATAAATCTTTCTAGACACAGATTTGTGAGCCTGCAACATAGTATTAATCAATGAGTCAGAGAAACCTCTATGACTAAGCACTAGGCGTTAAATCTCCATACCTTCAAATTTAATGATTTGAGATCCTGATGGAAAAATGGGCCTTGAGATAGGTCTGGTCTTAATGGAAGTGGCTAAGGTTGGCAACTGGACATCCGAACAAGATCCGCATACCAAAACCTGTGTGGCCATGCTGGAGCCACCAGCAGTACAAATGAACGCTCCATTATGATTTTGGAAATCACTCTTGGAAGAAGAACAAGAGGCGGAAAGACATAAGCAGGTTGATAATTCCAAGGAAGTGACAACGCATCCACTGCTTCCACCTGAGGATCCCTGGACCTGGGAAGTTTCCTGTTTAGATGAGAAGCCATCAGATCTATTTCTGGAAGCCCCACATCTGAACAATGCGAAAAAACACATCTGGGTGAAGAGACCATTCTCCCGGATGTAAAGTCTGGCGAATGAGATAATCCGCTTCCCAATTGTCTATACCTGGGATATGGACCGCAGAGATTAGACAGGAGCTGGATTCCGCCCATGCAAGTATCCGAGATACTTCTTTCATAGCTTGAGGACTGTGAGTCCCACCTTGATGATCGACATACGCCACGGTTGTGACATTGTCTGTCTGAAAACAAATAAACGGTTCTCTCTTCAGAAGAGGCCAAAACTGAAGAGCTCTGAGAATCGCACGGAGTTCCAAAATATTGATTGGTAATCTCGCCTCTTGAGATTTCCAAACCCCCTGCGCTGTCAGAGATCCCCAGATAGCTCCCCAACCTGAAAGACGTGCATCTGTTGTAATCACAGTCCAGGTTGGACGAACAAAAGAGGGCCCTTGAATTAAACGATGGTGATCTAACCACCAAGTCAGAGATAGTCGAATATTGGGATTTAAGGATATTAATTGTGATATATTTGTATAATCCCTGTACCATTGGCTCAGCATACAAAGCTGAAGAGGTCTCATGTGAAAACGAGGAAAGGGGGATCGCGTCCGATGCTGCAGTCATGAGACCTAAAACCTCCATGTACATAGCTACTAAAGGGAATGACTGAGACTGAAGGTTCCGACAAGCTGAAACCAATTTCAGACGTCTTTTGTCTGTTAGAGACAAAGTCATGGATACTGAATCTATTTGGAATCCTAAAAAGGTTACCCTTGTCTGAGGAATCAAGGAACTTTTTGGTAAATTGATCCTCCAACCATGTCTTTGAAGAAACAACACTAGTTGATTCGTGTGAGATTCTGCAGAATGTAAAGACTGAGCAAGTACCAAGATATCGTCCAAATAAGGAAACACCGCAATACCCCGCTCTCTGATTACAGAGAGTAGGGCACCGAGAACCTTTGAAAAGATCCTTGGAGTTGTTGCTAGGCCAAAAGGAAGAGCAACAAATTGGTAATGCTTGTCTAGAAAAGAGAATCTCAGAAAGTGATAGTGATCTGGATGAATCGGAATATGAAGATATGCATCCTGTAAGTCTATTGTGGACATATAATGCCCTTGCTGAACAAAAGGCAGAATAGTCCTTATAGTCATCATCTTGAATGTTGGTATTCTTACATAACGATTCAAAATTTTTAGACCCAGAACTGGTCTGAAAGAATTCTCTTTCTTTAGAACAATGAACAGATTTGAATATAACCCCAGACCCCGTTCCGGAAAGGGAACTGGCACAATTACCCCGGAAAACTCCAGTTCTGAAACACACTTCAGGAAAGCCTGAGCCTTTACTGGGTTCACTGGAATTCGTGAGAGAAAGAAACTTCTCACAGGCGATCTTACCTTGAAACCTATTCTGTACCCTTGAGAAACAATGTTCTGAATCCAATGATTTTGGATTGAATTGATCCAAACATCTTTGTAAAATCTTAGTCTGCCCCCTACCAGCTGCGCTGGAATGAGGGCCGCACCTTCATGCGGACTTGGGGGCTGATTTTGATTTTTTAAATGGCTTGGATTTATTCCAGACTGGAGAAGGCTTCCAATTGGAAACCGTTCCTTTAGAAGAAGGGTCAGGTTTCTGTTCCTTATTCTGACAAAAGGAACGAAAACGGTTAGAAGCCCTAAATTTACCCTTAGATTTTTTATCCTGAGGCAAAAAGGCTCCCTTCCCCCCAGTGACAGTTGAAATAATAGAATCCAACTGAGAACCAAATAATTTATTACCTTGGAAAGAAAGAGATAGCAACGTTGACTTAGAAGTCATATCAGCATTCTAAGATTTAAGCCATAAAGCTCTTCTAGCTAAAATAGCTAAAGACATATAGCTGACATCAATTCTAATGATATCAAAAATGGCATCACAAATGAAATTAGCATGTTGAATTAGCTTAACAATGCTATACACATTATGATATGGTACTTGTTGCGCTAAAGTTTCCAACCAAAAAGTTGAAGCCGCAGCAACATCAGCCAAAGAAATAGCAGGCCTAAGAAGATGACCTGAACATAAATAAGCCTTCCTTAGATGAGATTCAAGCTTCCTATCTAAAGGATCTTTAAAAGAAGTACTATCTGCCGTAGGAATAGTAGTACGCTTTGCAAGAGTAGAGATGGCCCCATCAACCTTGGGGATCTTTTCCCAAAACTCCAATCTATCAGTCGGCAAAGGGTACAGTTTCTTAAACCTTGAAGAAGGAGTAAATGAAGTACCCAGACTATTCCATTCCCTAGAAATTACATCTGAAATAGCATCAGGAACTGGAAAAACCTCTGGAATAACTACATGAGGTTTAAAAACCGAATTTAAATGACTAGTCTCCTCCATATCTAATGCAATCAACACCTCTTTTAATAAAGAACGAATATACTCCATTTTAAATAAATATGAAGATTTGTCAGTGTCCATATCTGAGGCAGAATCTTCTGAACCAGATAGATCCTCATCAGACATAGATAAATCAGAATGCTGTCGGTCATTTAAAAATTCATCGAATTTATGAGAATTTTTAAAAGACCTTTTACGTTTATTAGAAGGTGGTATAACAGACAGAGCCTTCTGAATAGAATTAGAAACAAATTCTCTCACATTAACAGGAATATCCTGAACATTAGATGTTGAAGGAACAACAACAGGTAATGGATTACTACTAATGGAAATATTGCCTGCGTTTGAAAGTTTATCATGACAACTAACACAAACTACAGCCTGAGGAACAGTTACCACAAGTTTACAACAAATGCACTTAGCTTTGGTAGAACCGACATCAGGCAGCAGCATTCCAGAAGTAGATTCTGAGACAGGGTCAGATTGAGACATCTTGCAATATGTAATAGAAAAAACAACATATAAAGCAAAATTATCAATTTCCTTATATGACAGTTTCAGGAATGGGAAAAATGCAAACAGAATAAGCCTCTGGAAACCAGCAGCAAAATTAAATAAGGACTTAAATAATGTAAAAAATCTGGCGCCAAGTATGACGCCCACAACTGACAAAATATTTTTTGGCGCCAAGTATGTCTGCAACAAACACGAGTGTCATACATGACGCAACTACGTGAAAACTCTCGGCGCCAACTAAGACGCCGGAAATTACGAAATTACGTCAACAAACGTAATTCTTGCGCCAAAAAAGACGCAATAAATTATAGCATTTTGCGCTCCCGCGAGCCTAACAGCACGCAATTTAGAAAAGTAAGTCAATTTGAAAAATTTGCAGGTAAGAAATAATTTTCTTTTTTTTGTTTTCCATATTCATTTCCCAAAATGAAACTGACAGTCTGTAAGAAGGAAATATACTGATTAACCTGAATCATGGCAAATATAAGTATAAAACATATATTTAGAACTTTACATATAAAGTGCCAAACCATAGCTGAGAGTGTCATAAATAAAAGAAAACATACTTACCAAAAGACACTCATCTACATAAAGTAGATAGACCAACCAGTACTGAAACGAGAATCAGTAGAGGTAATGGTATATAAGAGTATATCGTCGATCTGAAAAGGGAGGTAGGAGATGACTCTCTACGACCGATGACAGAGAACCTATGAAATAGATCCCCGTTAGGATGACCATTGTATTCAATAGGTAATACTCCCTTCACATCCCTCTGTCATTCACTGCACTCTGAGAGGAACCGGGCTTCAGCATGCTGAGAAGCGCATATCAACGTAGAAATCTAGCACAAACTTACTTCACCACCTCCATAGGAGGCAAAGTTTGTAAAACTGAATTGTGGGTGTGGTGGGGGGTGTATTTATAGGCATTTTGAGGTTTGGGAAACTTTGCCCCTCCTGGTAGGAATGTATATCCCATACGTCACTAGCTCATGGACTCTTGCCAATTACATGAAAGAAATTAACCCCTCAGTCTCTGTCACGTCAGTGCCTGCATCCTGCCAAAATCAAATCCTTACTAAAGGATAAAAGTGTACCCATAAATAATTGCAGCCATAATGAGCTTAAGTGCAAGCCTCCACCTAGAAGACAAGATGCACTTACCTGCAATCTAGCTGTCCGGCAGGGAGACGGCTCACAAGGCATGAAAGGATGCCAACTCTTTACAGAGACCTGTAGAAAAAAAGAAAGAACAGAGTAAACCTACTCTGGCTTTCTATACTAGGGCAGCAAAATGTTAGGAAAACGCAGCAAGGCCCACCTCACAAGTCCCTAACTGCTTTAAAGCCACCACTACCCTACTGAAGAGATTAACGTGGACTACGGCTAAACCTGAAAAATCTTGCTTGTAGCGAAAGAAAGCAAAGAGAATGACTGGGGATTATGGGTAGGAGAGTGACACTTAACATATTTGCTGTGGTGCTCTTTGCCTCCTCCTGCTGGCCAGGAGTGATATTCCCACTAGTAATTGATGACGTCGTGGACTCTCCATATCTTAGGAAAAAAATAATTTTTTTCCTTTTTCGTAGAGGTAAAATGTATTTTTATTTTATATCAAATAGAATAACTAAACTTGAACAATATAGTTACAAATAATTAGGTATTTCAATTGGTAACAGTTTTAATCAGTCCAGAAAGAGTGGATACAAATAGTGAGAGAGGATGGCAACAGATTCTATCCTCTGATGAAGTGAAATCCTTTTTCACGAAATGCGTAAGTTTGAACTGGGGGAGTGACGTCACATTCGGTTGTTCTGTGAAGTATCCAGACAAGTGCCAGCCACTATTCTTTCTCCCTACTCTTTAGTCACTTAACTCAGAAAACTATTGAAACATCCGCAACACAGACCAGTATGTAAACATTCTCCGAGGACTGTATTGTGATAGACCTTTTGGGTTAATAAAACTACTTTGGCCATTTTTACCCTCAACAAGTGTCTTTAAACCAGATATCGCTCATAATACTTTATCTCTCACATTAATTGGAGACACCTAAGCAGTGTTTTATCTGCATAGACTATATATATATATATATATATATTTGTATGTGTTTATTTACAGAATAATTATAGAACATTTACATTAGTTTTCAAAAACAAATGTAAATGTTCCAAAGTTAAAAAGGTAAAAAAGTTCACCTGTAGCGGAGAGCCGCACTAACCTCTTCTTTACAGAGCCCCAGCTGCACTAATAGGAGGCTTATAGCAGTGGCTCACAGGGGCTGACTAAAGGACCGTCTCCTTTAGTGAAGGTCATGGGAGCCACCGACGCGTGCAAAAGGTACTGATTAATTTTAAATTTAGTTTGTGCATTCATTTGGATATTTGGTTTGTTATGAATTTGCATTCATTATGAAATGAATGCACATCTCTAATATGTATGTATTTGAGCACATACATTTGCACACATATAAACACACACACATACATATACACACATATATATATATATATATATATATATATATATATATATATATATATATATATATATCTACATACACGCATACAAACACATATATATGTACAGTATGTGTATAAATATATATATATATATATATATATAATAAACTAATATTTTTTATGAGCAATGTTTAGCATGGCAGAGATATCCAATGAAAGAATAGGGATGTCGGCCGCGCTAAACATTCTCTTGTTACTCTGTTTTACCAAATTGCGTGCTAATCCTAGCGCAGTCCAGCGATACTGATAGCACACCTTGTGCTATCAGAGGCTCTCCACTTGTAATCTATGCCATTGTGTATATCAGCAATTAAAGTGATTGTAAAGTTTTGCTATGGAATCAACATTTTATTCTTAAAATAATTACAGTTTAGTGATTGGAAACATTGCCCCTTTCCTCAGCCCGCTCATTTTTTCTTTGACGACGATTCCATCTTCAGCCAATCGTTGTGTGCCCCATTTGGTGTCCAGCTCCTGAGGCACGCAATGATTGGCTAAAGCCAGATTCATCATAAAATCTAAAAATCAAATCGAGTAGTAGATGCGGGCGGAGGAACGGCGCAATGTTTCTGATAACTAAACGGTAATTATTTTAAGAATAGAGCGTCTTGAATTATTATTATGAATGAAAGTGCCCCTCTTTTTAAGAATAATTATAGATAGTGTTGCTTCCATAGCAAATCTTTTACAATCACTTTAAAGGGACAGTCTAGGCCAAAATAAACTTTCATGATTCAGGTAGGAGCATGTAATTTTAAACAATTTTCCAATTTACTTTTATCACCAATTTTGCTTTGTTCTCTTGGTATTCTTAGTTGAAAGCTTAAAGGGACAGTATACACTCATTTTCATATAACTGCATGTAATAGACACTACTATAAAGAATAAGATGCACAGATACTGATATAAAAATCCAGTATAAAATGGTTTAAAAACGTACTTAGAAGCTTTCAGTTTAGCTCTGTTGAAAATGCAGATGGAAATCCCACTGCAAGTGGGAAATAAGACACTCCCCCCCCTCCCCCTTCTTTTGCATATGAAAAGACCCTTTACACAAACAGGAGCAAGCTGGAGAAGGTAGCTGACGGTATTCAAATAAAACTTTGGGGCTTGGTTAGGAGTCTGAAAATCAGAGCAATGTTATTTAAAAATAAGCAAAATTATACATTTAAAAAAAACAAAAAAACTTTATGGGCTTTATAAATAGATCATCTACAAAACATTTATGCAAAGAAAAAATGAGTGTATAATGTCCCTTTAACCTAGGAGGTTCATATGCTAATTTCTTAGACCTTGAAGGCCACCTCTTTTCAGAATGCATTTTAACAGTTTTTCACCACTAGAGGGTGTTAGTTCATGTATTTCATATAGATAACACTGTGCTCGTGCACGTGAAGTTATCTGGGAGCAGACACTGATTGGCTAAACTGCAAATCTGTCAAAAGAACTGAAATAAAGGGGCAGTTTGCAGAGGCTTAGATATAAGATAATCACAGAGGTTAAAAGTATATTAATATAACTGTGTTGGTTATGCAAAACTGGGGAATGGGTAATAAAGGGATTATCTATCTTTTAAAACAATAAAAATGCTGGTGTAGACTGTCCCTTTAAGTTCATTGTATTGTGTTAAAAACCCAATAGCCTGGCAGATTATACAGCCCCCTAGACAAAAGAATATTATGTAAAATACTACACAAGGGTAATGTCGGATGAGTATTCACAGATGATAACATTCACTTTACCTCTAAAGGAGCCTGTAGCATTGTTGCCAGCTGCTTTGCCAGTTGCATATGATAGTGTGTGCCAGACCCGTGAGTTTCCCTGGTGACTGGATTGGCTATTCCCATGCTCAGCAGATAGGATTTAAATCTGATAGTCTTAAAAAAAAAATTTAAAAAACAGGTTAACCTCAGAACTTATTTCAATGACAATGACCTTTCCTTTGTAAAAAAACCCAAAACAAAACACAAATGAAAAGCCATAAAGCAACTGAAGTACATCACATTTTTATCAAGCATTTTTTAGTGGGTAACATTTGTTTTTTAAGAAATGGGGTTTCGTTTTTGCATGTAAAACAAAGGAAATGATGCTTATCACACTTTACTTATAGAAGTACTATTTGTCTGAGTATTCAAACACTAATGATACTGCAAGTCTATGTGTTTAACCCACAAAAAATAATTAAACACATAGTTAAAGTACCATTAGGGTATAAAAAAGAAATGCTGGTCCCAAGTGTACATGGCCAAGTGTACATGGCCAGCGAACCAATCAGTAGTGGCAAATGTGCAGCTGGAACCATAGACTATCACTGCTAGTTAAACACATATACTTGTAGGGTTATTAGTGCTAATATCATTTTTTGCACTATGATTTACATTTATCTGCTAGGCTCACAGAGAGCACTGCAATTCATTTGAGCACACTGACATTCAAAAAATGTAAACTCACAGTTAAAAAAAAGAAAAGGACAAAAACAGAATTTATGCTTACCTGATAAATTACTTTCTCCAACGGTGTGTCCGGTCCACGGCGTCATCCTTACTTATGGGAATATCTCTTCCCCAACAGGAAATGGCAAAGAGTCCCAGCAAAGCTGGCCATATAGTCCCTCCTAGGCTCCGCCCACCCCCCTTGTGGGAACCAATACCAAAGCTTTAGGACACGGATGAAGGGAGGGAGCAAATCAGGTTACCTAAACGGAAGGCACCACGGCTTGCAAAACCTTTCTCCCAAAAATAGCCTCCGAAGAAGCAAAAGTATCAAATTTGTAAAATTTGGCAAAAGTGTGCAGTGAAGACCAAGTCGCTGCCTTACATATCTGATCAACAGAAGCCTCGTTCTTGAAGGCCCATGTGGAAGCCACAGCCCTAGTGGAGTGAGCTGTGATTCTTTCAGGAGGCTGCCGTCCGGCAGTCTCATAAGCCAATCTGATGATGCTTTTAAGCCAAAAGGAAAGAGAGGTAGAAGCTGCTTTTTGACCTCTCCTTTTACCAGAATAGACGACAAACAGAGAAGATGTTTGTCTGAACTCTTTTGTAGCTTCTAAGTAGAATTTTAGAGCATGGACTACATCTAAAATTGTGTAGCAAACGTTCCTTCTTTGAAACTGGATTCGGACACAAAGAAGGTACAACTATCTCCTGGTTAATATTTTTGTTGGAAACAACCTTTGGAAGAAAACCAGGCTTAGTACGCAAAACAACCTTATCTGAATGGAACACCAGATAGGGCGGAGTACACTGCAGAGCAGATAACTCGGAAACTCTTCTAGCAGAAGAAATAGCAACCAAAAACAAAACTTTCCAAGATAACAACTTAATATCTATGGAATGTAAAGGTTCAAACGGAACCCCTTGAAGAACTGAAAGAACTAGATTTAAACTCCAGGGAGGAGTCAAAGGTCTGTAAACAGGCTTGATCCTAACCAGAGCCTGAACAAATGCTTGAACATCTGGCACAGCTGCCAGTCGTTTGTGTAGTAAGACAGATAAGGCAGAAATCTGTCCCTTTAGAGAACTCGCAGATAATCCTTTATCCAAACCTTCTTGTAGAAAGGAAAGGATCTTAGGAATCTTTATCTTATTCCATGGGAATCCCTTGGATTCACACCAGCAGATATAGCTTTTCCATATTTTATGGTAAATTTTTCTAGTTACCGGTTTTCTGGCTTGAACCAGAGTATCTATCACAGAATCTGAAAATCCACGCTTTGATAGAATCAAGCGTTCAATCTCCAAGCCGTCAGCTGGAGGGAGACCAGATTTGGATGTTCGAATGGACCCTGTACAAGAAGGTCCTGTCTCAAAGGTAGCTTCCATGGTGGAACCGATGACATATTCACCAGGTCTGCATACCAAGTCCTGCGTGGCCACGCAGGAGCTATCAAGATCACAGAGGCCCTCTCCTGCTTGATCCTGGCTACCAGCCTGGGAATGAGAGGAAACGGTGGAAACACATAAGCTAGGTTAAAGGTCCAAGGCGCTACTAGTGCATCCACTAGAGTCGCCTTGGGATCCCTGGATCTGGACCCGTAGCAAGGAACCTTGAAGTTCTGACGAGACGCCATCAGATCCATGTCTGGAATGCCCCATAATTGGGTCAACTGGGCAAATATTTCCGGGTGGAGTTCCCACTCCCCCGGATGGAAAGTCTGACGACTCAGATAATCCGCCTCCCAGTTTTCCACTCCTGGGATGTGGATCGCAGATAGGTGACAGGAGTGATCCTCCGCCCATTGTATTATTTTGGTCACTTCTTTCATCACCAGGGAACTCCTTGTTCCCCCCTGATGATTGATATAAGCAACAGTCGTCATGTTGTCTGATTGGAATCTTATGAATCTGGCCTTTGCTAGCTGAGGCCAAGCCCTGAGAGCATTGAATATCGCTCTTAGTTCCAGAATGTTTATCGGGAGAAGAGACTCTTCCCGAGACCATAGTCCCTGAGCTTTCAGGGATTCCCAGACCGCGCCCCAGCCCACTAGACTGGCGTCGGTCGTGACGATGACCCACTCTGGTCTGCGGAAGCTCATTCCCTGGGATAGGTGGTCCAGGGTTAGCCACCAACGGAGTGAATCTCTGGTCTTCTGATCTACTTGAATCACTGGAGACAAGTCTGTATAGTCTCCATTCCACTGTTTCAGCATGCACAGTTGTAATGGACTTAGATGAATTCGCGCAAAAGGAACTATGTCCATTGCTGCAACCATCAACCCTACTACTTCCATGCACTGAGTTATGGAAGGACGCGGAACTGAATGAAGAACTTGACAAGCGCTTAGAACTTTTGACTTTCTGACATCTGTCAGAAAAATCCTCATTTCTAAAGAATCTATTATTGTTCCCAAGAAGGGAACTCTTGTCGACGGAGACAGAGAACTTTTTACTATGTTTACCTTCCATCCGTGAGATCTGAGAAAGGCCAGAACGATGTCTGTATGAGCCTTTGTCTTTGAAAGGGACGACGCTTGTATTAGAATGTCGTCCAAGTACGGTACTACTGCAATGCCCCTCGGTCTTAAAACCGCTAGAAGGGACCCGAGTACCTTTGTGAAAATCCTTGGAGCAGTGGCTAACCCGAATGGGAGGGCCACAAACTGGTAATGTTTGTCCAGAAAGGCGAACCTTAGGAACTGATGATGTTCTTTGTGGATAGGAATATGTAGGTACGCATCCTTTAGATCCACGGTAGTCATAAATTGACCTTCCTGGATTGTAGGTAGAATCGTTCGAATGGTTTCCATTTTGAACGATGGTACTCTGAGAAATTTGTTTAGGATTTTTAAATCCAGAATTGGTCTGAAGGTTCCCTCTTTTCTGGGAACTACGAACAGATTTGAGTAAAATCCCATTCCTTGTTCCGCCATTGGAACTGGGTGTATCACTCCCATCTTTAACAGGTCTTCTACACAATGTAAGAATGCCTGTCTCTTTATTTGGTTTGAGGATAAGTGAGATATGTGAAACCTTCCCCTTGGGGGTAGTTCCTTGAATTCCAGAAGATAACCCTGAGAAACTATTTCTAGCGTCCAGGGATCCTGAACATCTCTTGCTCAAGCCTGAGCAAAGAGAGAGAGTCTGCCCCCCACTAGATCCGGTCCCGGATCGGGGGCTACTCCTTCATGCTGTTTTGTTAGCAGCAGCAGGTTTCTTGGCCTGCTTACCCTTGTTCCAGCCTTGCATCGGTTTCCAGGCTGGTTTGGTCTGTGAAGCATTACCCTCTTGCTTAGAGGATGCAGAATTAGAGGCCGGTCCGTTCCTGAAATTACGAAAGGAACGAAAATTAGACTTATTCTTGGCTTTGAAAGGCCTATCTTGTGGGAGGGCGTTGCCCTTTCCCCCAGTGATGTCTGAGATAATCTCTTTCAATTCTGGCCCAAAGAGAGTTTTACCCTTGAAGGGGATATTAAGCAATTTTGTCTTGGACGATACATCCGCTGACCAAGACTTTAGCCAAAGCGCTCTGCGCGCCACAATTGCAAACCCTGAATTTTTCGCCGCTAATCTAGCTAATTGCAAAGCGGCATCTAAAATAAAAGAATTAGCCAACTTAAGTGCGTGAACTCTGTCCATAACCTCCTCATATGGAGTCTCTCTACTGAGCGACTTTTCTAGTTCCTCGAACCAGAACCACGCTGCTGTAGTGACAGGAACAATGCACGAAATGGGTTGCAGAAGGTAACCTTGCTGTACAAAAATCTTTTTAAGCAAACCCTCCAATTTTTTATCCATAGGATCTTTGAAAGCACAATTATCCTCGATAGGAATAGTAGTGCGCTTGTTTAGAGTAGAAACTGCCCCCTCGACCTTAGGGACTGTCTGCCATAAGTCCTTTCTGGGGTCGACCATAGGAAATAATTTCTTAAATATAGGAGGGGGGACAAAAAGGTATGCCGGGCTTCTCCCACTCCTTATTCACTATGTCCGCCACCCGCTTGGGTATAGGAAAAGCGTTGGGGTGCACCGGAACCTCTAGGAACTTGTCCATCTTGCATAATTTTTCTGGAATGACCAGGTTGTCACAATCATCCAGAGTAGAAAACACCTCCTTAAACAGCAGTGCGCGGAGATGCTCTAATTTAAATTTAAATGTCACAACATCAGGTTCAGCCTGTTGAGAAATTTTTCCTGAATCTGAAATTTCCCCATCTGACAAAACCTCCCTCATGGCCCCTTCAGATTGGTGTGAGGGTATGACAGAGCAATTATCATCAGCGCCCTCTTGCTCTTCAGTGTTTAAAACAGAGCAATCGCGCTTTCTCTGATATGCAGGCATTTTGGATAAAATATTTGCTATGGAGTTATCCATTACTGCCGTCAATTGTTGCATAGTAATAAGCATTGGCGCGCTAGAAGTACTAGGGGCCTCCTGCGTGGGCAAAACTGGTATAGACACAGAAGGAGATGATGTAGAACCATGTCTACTCCCTTCATCTGATGAATCATCTTGGGCAACTTCATTATCTGTGGCAGTACTGTCCTTACTTTGTTTGGACGCTATGGCACAATTATCACACAATTTTGAAGGGGGAGACACATTGACTTTCATACATATAGAACATAGCTTATCTGAAGGTACAGACATGTTAAACAGGCTTAAACTTGTCAATAAAGCACAAAAACCGTTTTAAAACAAAACCGTTACTGTCTCTTTAAATTTTAAACAGAGCACACTTTATTACTGAATATGTGAAAAAATATGAAGGAATTGTTCAAAATTTACCAAATTTTCACCACAGTGTCTTAAAGCATTCAAAGTATTGCACACCAATTTTCAGAGCTTTAACCCTTAAAATAACGAAACCGGAGCCGGTTACAGTTTTAACCCCTCTACAGTCCCAGCTACAGCCTTTGCTGCGACTTTACCAAACCCAGGGGGGAATACAATACCAAATGAAGCCTTCTAGGAACTTTTCCAACTACTTTCAGATCCTCACACATGCATCTGCATGTCTTGCTCTCAAAAGTAACTGCGCAGTAATGGCGCGAAAATGAGGCTCAGCCTACAACTGGGAAGGCCCTTCCTGACTGGAAAAGGTGTCTAACACAGTGCCTGACGTTAAAAAACGTTCCCCAAGTTTATAAGTGTGAATTACCAGCATAAACATATATAAAATGCCCAAATAAAGCAATCGATTTTGGCCATAAAAGTGTCTACCAGTTTTATAGCCCATATTAAGCCCTTTATTCTGTTTGAGACTAAGAAAATGGCTTACCGGTCCCCATGAGGGGAAATGACAGCCTTCCAGCATTACACAGTCTTGTTAGAAATATGGCTAGTCATACCTTAAGCAGAAAAGTCTGCTAACTGTTTCCCCCAACTGAAGTTACTTCATCTCAACAGTCCTATGTGGAAACAGCAAACGATTTTAGTTACTGTCTGCTAAAATCATCTTCCTCTCACAAACAGAATTCTTCATCTTTTTCTGTTTCAGAGTAAATAGTACATACCAGCACTATTTTAAAATAACAAACTCTTGATAGTAGAATAAAAAAACTACAACTAAACACCACATACTCTTAACCATCTCCATGGAGATGTTGCCTGTGCAACGGCAAAGAGAATGACTGGGGTGGGCGGAGCCTAGGAGGGACTATATGGCCAGCTTTGCTGGGACTCTTTGCCATTTCCTGTTGGGGAAGAGATATTCCCACAAGTAAGGATGACGCCGTGGACCGGACACACCAATGTTGGAGAAATATCCTCGCTTTTGTATTAAGCAATTATCAGTTTGTCTTCCTGGTAAGAGCAACCACCACCTATTTCATGCACATAGTTTTCCTTTGACAAATAAAGGGTTGAAGGGACAGGATTTAAACCATTAACAGAAAAAAAAAATCTTCATTCAGAAATAAGCAACATTAACAACACAGATTTTCTCATTTCTTTTGGCAAACTGAAACACAAATATGTTCTTGCAAGCACTGCTCACCTAATTAAAGTAGTGCTTAAAGTTTACAATTTCCTGATTGGTTGGACAAAGTAAAACTGTTTTGGGAGCTGCTAGAGAGTGGAGTTTCTTACTGCATGTGCAGCAAAAATGAATTGGATAGCTATATTTCACATCATATTTTGTTATATTTAAATACATTATTAAATCTTTACGGAACAGTTATACACTAAAGTCATCTCTGAGAGCTGAGAGGTTAAATGGAAAAACATAATTTATGTAAGAACTTACCTGATAAATTAATTTACTTCATAGTGGCAAGAGTCCATGAGCTAGTGACGTATGAGATATACATTCCTACCAGGAGGGGGCAAAGTTTCCCAAACCTCAAAATTCCTCCCACCTCACTCATACCTCAGTTTAACGTGTAGCCAAGTAGTGAGGTATAAAAAAAAAAAAAAAGGAGTAAAAAGCATACAAAGAGGAACTGGAAAAATAATGTGCTTTATACAAAAAAATCATAACCACAAAAAATAGGATGGGTCTCATGGACTCCTGCCACTATGAAATAAATTAGTTAAGTGGCAAGAGTCCATGAGCTAGTGACATATGGGATATAATACCCAAGATATGGAAATTCATGAGTCACTAGAGAGGGAGGGATAAAATAAAAACAGCTATATCCGCTGAGAAATTAAATTTAAAAGAATTATTACGTTTTCTTAAAAAATGTCAAAAAACTCAAATCAAAGGCACTAGAATAAAACTGACACAGCTGCCTGAAGAACCTTTCTACCAAAAGCTGTAATTCACTGAGCCGGAGACTGCCCCGCCTCCAAATAAGCTTTGTGAATCAAAAGTTTCAACCAAGTTGCCAGAGAAATGGCGGAGGCTTTCTGACCTTTCCTGAAACCAGAAAAAATAACAAATAGACTAGAAGTCTTTCTGAATCTTTAATAGCCTCAACATAATATTTCAAAGCTCTTACCACATCCAAAGAATGTAAAGACCTTTCAAGAGTATTCTTAGGATTAGGACACAAGGAAGGAACAACAATTTCCCTATTAATGTTGTTATAATTCACAACTTTAGGCAAAAATTTAAACAAAGTCCGCAAAACAGCTTTAGCTTGATGGAAAATCAGATAAGGGGACAATTCAGAAACTCTTCTAGCAGAAGAGATAGCCAAAAGAAATAACACTTTCCAAGAAAGTAAATTAATATCCAGAGAATGCATAGGCTCAAAAGGAGGAGTCTGTAAAATCTTTAATACCAAATTGAGACTCCAAGGAGGGGAAATAGATTTAATAACAGGTTTGATACGAATCAAAGCCTGAACAAAACAATGAATATCAGGAAGCTTAGCAATTTTTCTATGAAATAAGACAGAAAGAGCAGAGATTTGTCCTTTCAAAGTATTTGCAGACAACCCTTTATCCAAACCATCCTGAAGAAACTGTAAAATCCAAGGAATTCTGAAAGAATGCCAAGAATAATCATGAGTGGAACACAATGAAATATAGGTTTCAAAATCTGATGATAAATCTTCCTTGAAACAGATTTACGAGCCTGTATCATAGTGCTAATCACCGAGTCAGAGAAACCTCTATGACTAAGCACTTAAAGTGAAGGTAACGTTTTGTCAATTAGAAGATATCTATGCATTATTTCATAATAAAATAAGATAACCGCTAACTTTATTTTATTTTTTTAATTTGCAAGTTTTTACATATATATATATATATATATATATATATATATATATATATTCCCTACCGTTTCCATAACTCCTCCCAACCTCTATTTCCTGATTTTCAGTGCTGTGACGTATAGAGCGGGTGGGACTGCTCTATACGTCACAGCACTGAAAAACATAATTTATGCTTACCTGATAAATTCCTTTCTTCTGTAGTGTGATCAGTCCACGGGTCATCATTACTTCTGGGATATTACTCCTCCCCAACAGGAAGTGCAAGAGGATTCACCCAGCAGAGCTGCATATAGCTCCTCCCCTCTACGTCACTCCCAGTCATTCGACCAAGGACCAACGAGAAAGGAAAAGCCAAGGGTGAAGTGGTGACTGGAGTATAAATTAAAAAATATTTACCTGCCTTAAAAACAGGGCGGGCCGTGGACTGATCACACTACAGAAGAAAGGAATTTATCAGGTAAGCATAAATTATGTTTTCTTCTGTTAAGTGTGATCAGTCCACGGGTCATCATTACTTCTGGGATACCAATACCAAAGCAAAAGTACACGGATGACGGGAGGGATAGGCAGGCTCTTTATACAGAAGGAACCACTGCCTGAAGAACCTTTCTCCCAAAAATAGCCTCCGATGAAGCAAAAGTGTCAAATTTGGAAAATTTGGAAAAAGTATGAAGCGAAGACCAAGTTGCAGCCTTGCAAATCTGTTCAACAGAGGCCTCATTCTTGAAGGCCCAAGTGGAAGCCACAGCTCTAGTAGAATGAGCTGTAATTCTTTCAGGAGGCTGCTGTCCAGCAGTCTCATAAGCTAAACGAATTATGCTACGAAGCCAAAAAGAAAGAGAGGTAGCGGAAGCTTTTTGACCTCTCCTCTGCCCAGAGTAAATGACAAACAGAGAAGACGTTTGTCGAAATTCCTTAGTTGCCTGTAAGTAAAATTTTAGAGCACGGACTACATCCAGGTTGTGCAGTAGACGTTCCTTCTTTGAAGAAGGATTTGGGCATAAAGAAGGAACAACAATCTCTTGATTGATATTCCTGTTAGTAACTACCTTAGGTAAGAACCCAGGTTTAGTACGCAGGACTACCTTATCCGAATGAAAAATCAAATAAGGAGAATCACAATGTAAGGCTGATAATTCAGAGACTCTTCGAGCCGAGGAAATAGCCATTAAAAATAGAACTTTCCAAGATAACAACTTTATATCAATGGAATGAAGGGGTTCAAACGGAACGCCCTGTAAAACATTAAGAACAAGGTTTAAACTCCATGGTGGAGCAACAGTTTTAAACACAGGCTTAATTCTGGCCAAAGCCTGACAAAAAGCCTGGACGTCAGGAACTTCTGACAGACGTTTGTGTAACAGAATGGACAGAGCTGAGATCTGTCCCTTTAATGAACTAGCAGATAAACCCTTTTCTAAACCTTCTTGTAGAAAAGACAATATCCTAGGGATCCTAACCTTACTCCAAGAGTAACCTTTGGATTCACACCAATATAGGTATTTACGCCATATCTTATGGTAAATCTTTCTGGTAACAGGTTTCCTAGCCTGTATTAAGGTATCAATAACTGACTCAGAAAATCCACGTCTTGATAAAATCAAGCGTTCAATTTCCAAGCAGTCAGCTTCAGAGAAGTTAGATTTTGATGTTTGAAGGGACCCTGTATCAGAAGGTCCTGTTTCAGAGGTAGAGACCAAGGTGGACAGGATGACATGTCCACCAGGTCTGCATACCAAGTCCTGCGTGGCCACGCAGGTGCTATTAGAATCACTGATGCTCTCTCTTGTTTGATTCTGGCAATCAATCGAGGAAGCAACGGGAAGGGTGGAAACACGTAAGCCATCCTGAAGTCCCAAGGTGCTGTCAGAGCATCTATCAGGACTGCTCCTGGATCCCTGGATCTGGACCCGTAACGAGGAAGCTTGGCGTTCTGTCGAGACGCCATGAGATCTATCTCTGGTTTGCCCCAACGTCGAAGTATTTGGGCAAAGACCTCCGGATGAAGTTCCCACTCCCCCGGATGAAAAGTCTGACGACTTAAGAAATCCGCCTCCCAGTTCTCCACTCCCGGGATGTGGATTGCTGACAGGTGGCAAGAGTGAGACTCTGCCCAGCAAATTATCTTTGATACTTCCATCATAGCTAGGGAGCTTCTTGTCCCTCCCTGATGGTTGATGTAAGCTACAGTCGTGATGTTGTCCGACTGAAACCTGATGAACCCCCGAGTTGTCAACTGGGGCCAAGCCAGGAGGGCATTGAGAACTGCTCTCAATTCCAGAATGTTTATTGGCAGGAGACTCTCCTCCTGACTCCATTGTCCCTGAGCCTTCAGAGAATTCCAGACGGCACCCCAACCTAGAAGGCTGGCGTCTGTTGTTACAATTGTCCAGTCTGGTCTGCTGAATGGCATCCCCCTGGACAGATGTGGCCGAGAAAGCCACCATAGAAGAGAATTTCTGGTCTCTTGATCCAGATTCAGAGAAGGGGATAAGTCTGAGTAATCCCCATTCCACTGACTTAGCATGCACAGTTGCAGTGGTCTGAGGTGTAAGCGTGCAAAGGGTACTATGTCCATTGCCGCTACCATTAAGCCGATTACCTCCATGCATTGAGCCACTGACGGGTGTTGAATGGAATGAAGGGTGCGGCAAGCACTTTGAAGTCTTGTTAGCCTGTCCTCTGTCAGGTAAATCTTCATTTCTACAGAATCTATAAGAGTCCCCAGGAAGGGAACTCTTGTGAGTGGAACGAGTGAACTTTTCTTTTCGTTCACCTTCCATCCATGTGACCTTAGAAATGCCAGCACTAACTCTGTATGAGACTTGGCAGTTTGAAAGCTTGAAGCGTGTATCAGAATGTCGTCTAGGTATGGAGCTACCGAGATTCCCCGCGGTCTTAGTACCGCCAGAAGAGCACCCAGAACCTTTGTGAAGATTCTTGGAGCTGTAGCCAATCCGAATGGAAGAGCCACAAACTGGTAATGCCTGTCTAGGAAGGCAAACCTTAGGTACCGATAATGATCTTTGTGAATCGGTATGTGAAGGTAAGCATCTTTTAAATCTACAGTGGTCATGTATTGACCCTCTTGGATCATAGGTAAAATTGTCCGAATAGTCTCCATCTTGAACGATGGAACTCTTAGGAATTTGTTTAGGATCTTTAAGTCCAGGATTGGTCTGAAAGTTCCCTCTTTTTTGGGAACCACAAACAGATTTGAGTAAAACCCCTGTCCCTGTTCCTATCGTGGAACTGGATGGATTACTCCCATTAACAAGAGCTCTTGTACGCAGCGTAGAAACGCCTCTTTCTTTGTCTGGATTGTTGACAATCTTGACAGATGAAATCTCTCTCTTGGAGGAGAGTATTTGAAGTCCAGAAGGTATCCCTGAGATATTATCTCTAGCGCCCAGGGATCCTGAACATCTCTTGCCCAAGCCTGGGCGAAGAGAGAAAGTCTGCCCCCCACTAGATCCGATCCCGGATCGGGGGCCCTCAATTCATGCTGTTTTAGGGGCAGCAGCAGGTTTCCTAGTCTGCTTGCCCTTGTTCCAGGACTGGTTAGGTTTCCAGCCTTGTCTGTAGCGAGCAACAGCTCCTTCCTGTTTTGGTGCAGAGGAAGTTGATGCTGCTCCTGCTTTGAAATTACGAAAGGAACGAAAATTAGACTGTCTAGTCTTGGCTTTGGCTTTGTCCTGAGGCAGGGCATGGCCTTTACCTCCTGTAATGTCAGCGATAATCTCTTTCAACCCGGGCCCGAATAAGGTCTGCCCTTTGAAAGGTATATTAAGCAATTTAGACTTAGAAGTAACATCAGCTGACCAGGATTTTAGCCACAGCGCCCTGCGTGCCTGAATGGCGAATCCTGAATTCTTCGCCGTAAGTTTAGTAAGATGTACTACGGCCTCCGAAATGAATGAATTAGCTAGTTTAAGGACTCTAAGCCTGTCCGTAATGTCGTCCAGAGTAGCTGAACCAATGTTCTCTTCCAGAGACTCAATCCAGAATGCCGCTGCAGCCGTGATCGGCGCAATGCATGCAAGGGGTTGCAATATAAAACCTTGTTGAACAAACATTTTCTTAAGGTAACCCTCTAACTTTTTATCCATTGGATCTGAAAAAGCACAGCTATCCTCCACCGGGATAGTGGTACGCTTAGCTAAGGTAGAAACTGCTCCCTCCACCTTAGGGACCGTTTGCCATAAGTCCCTTGTGGTGGCGTCTATTGGAAACATTTTTTCTAAATATCGGAGGGGGTGAGAACGGCACACCGGGTCTATCCCACTCCTTAGTAACAATTTCAGTAAGTCTCTTAGGTATAGGAAAAACCTCAGTACTCGTCGGTACCGCAAAATATTTATCCAACCTACACATTTTCTCTGGTATTGCAACTGTGTTACAATCATTCAGAGCCGCTAACACCTCCCCTAGTAATACACGGAGGTTTTCCAGTTTAAATTTAAAATTTGAAATATCTGAATCCAGTCTGTTTGGATCAGAACTGTCACCCACAGAATGAAGTGCTCCGTCCTCATGTTCTGCCACCTGTGACGCAGTGTCTGACATGGCCCTAATATTATCAGCGCACTCTGTTCTCACCCCAGAGTGATCACGCTTACCTCTTAGTTCTGGTAATTTAGCCAAAACCTCAGTCATAACAGTAGCCATATCCTGTAATGTGATTTGTAATGGCCGCCCAGATGTACTCGGCGCTACAATATCACGCACCTCCCTCTGAGCGGGAGATGTAGGTACTGACACGTGAGGCGAGTTAGTCGGCATAACTCTCCCCTCGTTGTTTGGTGAAATTTGTTCAATTTGTACAGATTGACTTTTATTTAAAGTAGCATCAATACAGTTAGTACATAAATTTCTATTGGGCTCCACTTTGGCATTGCAACAAATGACACAGGTATCATCCTCTGAATCAGACATGTTTAACACACTAGCAAATAAACTTGCAACTTGGAAATACAATTCAATTAGAATAATATTAAAACGTACTGTGCCTTTAAGAAGCACAGAAGATCTATGACAGTTGAAAATTAATAAATTGAAACAGTTATAGCCTCAATCCTTGTAAACAACA
This sequence comes from Bombina bombina, assembly GCF_027579735.1. NCBI lineage: Eukaryota > Metazoa > Chordata > Amphibia > Anura > Bombinatoridae > Bombina > Bombina bombina. Next base: position 1,085,967,190 of record NC_069501.1, on the reverse strand, counting down.
CAACTTTAGCAAAGGTTTAATCCCATTAGCAAAGATAACAAATTCTGAAAGCAGGAAACAAATTACAGAATAAACGTTTTTTATCTCAGTCAAACTATAATTCTCACAGCTCTGCTGAGAGAAATTACCTCCCTCAAAATAAGTTTTGAAGACCCCTGAGCTCTGTAGAGATGAACCGGATCATGCAGGGAATACAATGAGTTGCTGACTGAAATATTTGATATAAAACTAAGTATAATCACCATAGTCCTCTCACACATCCTATCTAGTCGTTGGGTGCAAGAGAATGACTGGGAGTGACGTAGAGGGGAGGAGCTATATGCAGCTCTGCTGGGTGAATCCTCTTGCACTTCCTGTTGGGGAGGAGTAATATCCCAGAAGTAATGATGACCCGTGGACTGATCACACTTAACAGAAGAAATCAGTATTTCAAAAGCGTGTTCACGTGCACGAACAGGCTATTTCAATCTCTACAGCGCATGCGATACTCGGCAAACACAGTCTCCAATGCGCATGCGTTAATCGGGTTCGGGTTTTTAAGTTAACAAAATAGTGAATTAAAGGTCATAAATTATGTATTTACCGTATTATTTATGAAACGCTACTCTGTTTCAGAATCTTCCGTAAAAGCCGATAACGTATTGTGGATATCCCAAAACAAATCCAATACGCATGTGCGAAATGGGGGTGCACGTTAATTTCAGTAGGGAGAATAAAAAATAGCGCATGCGCAGAATAACAAGGAGGCGGATGACGTAGACTGACGGCCGCCTAACAGACAGATTTTCAATTGGGTGTTCTGAAAACGTGATCCGGATAGAAAACAATAATAAAATAACGGGTTGAATTTGCAGAGCATGAAAAATAGATTAATTACGGTGATAACTTTATTTACGGATCAATTGGATAAAAATGATGAATTAAACTCAGAATATTTTGGGACAAAGAATGTTATTCTACATCAACAACCAAGTAACTTTACCTTCACTTTAAACGTTCAATTTCCATGCCTTCAAATTTAGAGATTTGAGATTCTGGTGGAAAAATGGCCCTTGAGACAGAAGGTCGGGCCTTAAAGGAAGTGTCCAAGGCTGGCAACTGGAAATTTAAGCAGGTTGGTAAAACCAAGGAACTTCTAAAGCATCCACCATCTCCGCCTGAGGATTCTTGGACCTGAAAGGTATCTGGGAAGCTTCTTGTTTAGACGAGAGGCCATCAGATCTATTTATTTCATCTGTACAAGATGAAAAAACACATCTGGATGGAGAAACCACTCACCCGGATGTAAAGTCTGACGGCTGAGATAATCCGCTTCCCAATTGTCTACACCTGGGATATGAATCACAGAAATTAGACAGGAGTTGGATTCCGCCCAAGAAAGTATCTGATATACTTCTTTCATTGCAGAAGAACTGCGAGTCCCTCCTTGATGATTGACATATGCCACTGTTGTGATATTGTCTGTCTAAAAACGAATGTAAAGTTCTCTCTTGAATAGAGGCCAAGCCTGAAGAGCTCTAAAAATAGCATGGAGTTCTTAAATATTGATTGGTAACCTCACCTCTTGAGGATTCCATACCCCTTGTGCTGTCACAGACCATCAGACAGCTCCCCAACCTGTAAGACTTGCATCTGTTGAGATCACAGTCCAGGAAGGACAAACAAAGGAGGATCCTTGAACAATAAGGTGATGGTTTAACCACAAAGTCAGAAAGAGTTGAGCGTTGGGATTTAAGTATATCAACTGTGAAATCCGAGTATAATCCCTGCACCATTGGTGCAACATGCAAAGCTGTAGAGGTCTCATATGAAAATGAGCAAAGGGGATCACGTCCGATGCTGCAGTCATGAGACCTAAAACGTCCATGCACATAGCCACTGAAGGGAATGACAGAGACTGAAGGTTTAGACAAGCTAAAACCAACTTCATTCGTCTCTTGTCTGTTAGAGAAAGAGTCATGGACATTGAAGCTATCTGGAAACCTAAAAAGGTGGTCTGAGGAATCAAGAAACTCTTTTGTAAATTGATCCTCCAACCTTGTCTTTGAAGAAACCACACTAGTTGTTTCATGTGAGATTCTGCTAAATGAAAAGATTGAGCTAGTACCAAGATATCGTCCAAATAAGGAAACACTGCAATACCCTGCTCTCTGATTACAGATAGAAGGGCACCAAGAACCTTCAAACGGAAGAGCGACAAATTGGTTGCTTGTGTAGAAAAGAGAATCTCAGAAAACGATAGTGGTCTGGATGAATCGGAATGTGAAGATAAGCGTCCTGTAAGTCTATTGTGGACATGAAATGAACTTGCTGAACAAAAGGCAGAATAGTCCTTATAGTCACCATCTTGAAAGTAGGGACTCTTACAAAACGATTTAAAATTGTCAGATCCAGAATTGGTCTGAACAAATCATCTTTCTTTGGGACAATGAACAGATTTGAATAAAAACCCAAACCCTGTTCCTGCTGAGGAACTGGAACAATCACCCCTGAAAGCTCTAGGTTTGAATCACACTTCGAAAAGCCTGAGCCTTCACAGGGTTTGTTGGAACATGAGAAAGAAAGAATCTTCCCATGGGAGGTCTTATTCTGAAACCTAGTCGATACCCTTAAGAAACAATATCCTGAATCCACTGATTTTGAACAGAATCTGTCCAAATGTCTTGAAATAATTTCAATCTGCCCCCCACCAGTTGAACTGGTTTGAGGGCCGCACCTTCATACAGTCTTAGGGGCTGGATTTGGTTTCTTATAAAGGCTTAGATTTATTCCTTTTCAGAGATAGTCTCCAATTAGAGCCAGAGGACTTAGGGGAAGGAGGTTTTTTGTTCTCTATTCTGACAAAAGGAATGAAAACGATTGGGAGCTTTAAACTAAACCTTAGATTTCTTATCTTGGGGCAGAAAAAATCACTTTCCCCCAGTGATAGTAGAGATAATAAACAAATAAATTATTACCCTGAAATGATATAGTAATCTAGATTTAGACACCATGTCAGCATTCCAAGATTTAAGCCATAAAGCTCTTCTAGTAAGAATAGCTAAAGACATAGATTTAATATCAATTTCTCCAACATAGGTGTGTCCGGTCCACGGCGTCATCCTTACTTGTGGGATATTCTCTTCCCCAACAGGAAATGGCAAAGAGCCCAGCAAAGCTGGTCACATGATCCCTCCTAGGCTCCGCCTTCCCCAGTCATTCTCTTTGCCGTTGTACAGGCAACATCTCCACGGAGATGGCTTAGAGTTTTTTAGTGTTTAACTGTAGTTTTTATTATTCAATCAAGAGTTTGTTATTTTAAAATAGTGCTGGTATGTACTATTTACTCTGAAACAGAAAAGAGATGAAGATTTCTGTTTGTAAGAGGAAAATGATTTTAGCAACCGTTACTAAAATCGATGGCTGTTCCACACAGGACTGTTGAGAGGAATTAACTTCAGTTGGGGGAACAGTGAGCAGACTTTTGCTGCTTGAGGTATGACACATTCTAACAAGACGATGTAATGCTGGAAGCTGTCATTTTCCCTATGGGATCCGGTAAGCCATTTTTATTACAGAGTAAATAAGGGCTTCACAAGGGCTTGTTAAGACTGTAGACATTTTCTGGGCTAAATCGATTCATATATAACATATTTAGCCTTGAGGAATCATTTAATATGGGTATTTTTGTAAAATAATATCGGCAGGCACTGTTTTAGACACCTTATTCTCTAGGGGCTTTCGCTAATCATAGGCAGAGCCTCATTTTCGCGCCGGTATTGCGCACTTGTTTTTGAGAAGCATGACATGCAGTCGCATGTGTGAGGAGCTCTGATACATAAAAAAGACTTTCTGAAGGCGTCATTTGGTATCGTATTCCCCTTTGGGCTTGGTTGGGTCTCAGCAAAGCAGATACCAGGGACTGTAAAGGGGTTAAAGATAAAAACGGCTCCGGTTCCGTTATTTTAAGGGTTAAAGCTTCCAAATTTGGTGTGCAATACTTTTAAGGCTTTAAGACACTGTGGTGAAATTTTGGTGAATTTTGAACAATTCCTTCATACTTTTTCGCAATTGCAGTAATAAAGTGTGTTCAGTTTAAAATTTAAAGTGACAGTAACGGTTTTATTTTAAAACGTTTTTTGTACTTTGTTATCAAGTTTATGCCTGTTTAACATGTCTGAACTACCAGATAGACTGTGTTCTGAATGTGGGGAAGCCAAGGTTCCTTCTCATTTAAATAGATGTGATTTATGTGACACTGAAAATGATGCCCAAGATGATTCCTCAAGTGAGGGGAGTAAGCATGGTACTGCATCATTCCCTCCTTCGTCTACACCAGTCTTGCCCACTCAGGAGGCCCCTAGTACATCTAGTGCGCCAATGCTCCTTACTATGCAACAATTAACGGCTGTAATGGATAATTCTATCAAAAACATTTTAGCCAAAATGCCCACTTATCAGCGTAAGCGCGACTGCTCTGTTTTAGATACTGAAGAGCATGAGGACGCTGAGGATAATGGTTCTGATATGCCCCTACACCAGTCTGAGGGAGCCAGGGAGGTTTTGTCTGAGGGAGAAATTTCAGATTCAGGGAAAATTTCTCAACAAGCTGAACCCGATGTGATTACATTTAAATTTAAGTTGGAACATCTCCGCGCTCTGCTTAAGGAGGTGTTATCCACTCTGGATGATTGTGAGAATTTGATCATCCCAGAGAAACTATGTAAAATGGACAAGTTCCTAGAGGTCCCGGGGCCCCCAGAAGCTTTTCCTATACCCAAGCGGGTGGCGGACATTGTAAATAAAGAATGGGAAAGGCCCGGTATACCTTTCGTCCCTCCCCCCATATTTAAAAAATTGTTTCCCATGGTCGACCCCAGAAAGGACTTATGGCAGACAGTCCCCAAGGTCGAGGGGGCGGTTTCTACTTTAAACAAACGCACCACTATACCCATAGAAGATAGTTGTGCTTTCAAAGATCCTATGGATAAAAAATTAGAAGGTTTGCTTAAAAAGATGTTTGTTCAGCAAGGTTACCTTCTACAACCAATTTCATGCATTGTCCCTGTCACTACAGCCGCGTGTTTCTGGTTCGATGAGCTAGAAAAGGCGATCGATAGTGATTCTCCTCCTTATGAGGAGATTATGGACAGAATCCGTGCTCTCAAATTGGCTAATTCTTTCACCCTAGACGCCACTTTGCAATTGGCTAGGTTAGCGGCGAAAAATTCTGGGTTTGCTATTGTGGCGCGCAGAGCGCTTTGGTTGAAATCTTGGTCAGCGGATGCGTCTTCCAAGAACAAATTGCTTAACATTCCTTTCAAGGGGAAAACGCTGTTTGGCCCTGACTTGAAAGAGATTATCTCTGATATCACTGGGGGTAAGGGCCACGCCCTTCCTCAGGATAGGTCTTTCAAGGCCAAAAATAAACCTAATTTTCGTCCCTTTCGTAGAAACGGACCAGCCCCAAGTGCTACGTCCTCTAAGCAAGAGGGTAATTCTTCTCAAGCCAAGCCAGCCTGGAGACCAATGCAAGGCTGGAACAAGGGAAAGCAGGCCAAGAAGCCTGCCACTGCTACCAAGACAGCATGAAATGTTGGCCCCCGATCCGGGACCGGATCTGGTGGGGGGCAGACTTTCTCTCTTCGCTCAGGCTTGGGCAAGAGATGTTCTGGATCCTTGGGCACTAGAAATAGTCTCCCAAGGTTATCTTCTGGAATTCAAGGGGCCTCCCCCAAGGGGGAGGTTCCACAGGTCTCAATTGTCTTCAGACCACATGAAAAGACAGGCATTCTTACATTGTGTAGAAGACCTGTTAAAAATGGGAGTGATTCATCCTGTTCCTTTAGGAGAACAAGGGATGGGGTTCTACTCCAATCTGTTCGTAGTTCCCAAAAAAGAGGGAACATTCAGACCAAGGGGCATTGCAGTAGTACCTTACTTGGACGACATTCTGATTCAAGCGTCGTCCCTTCCTCAAGCAAAGGCTCACACGGACATTGTCCTGGCCTTTCTCAGATCTCACGGGTGGAAAGTGAACGTAGAAAAAAGTTCTCTATCTCCGTCAACAAGGGTTCCCTTCTTGGGAACAATAATAGACTCCTTAGAAATGAGGATTTTTCTGACAGAGGCCAGAAAATCAAAACTTCTAATCTCTTGTCAAATACTTCATTCTGTTCCTCTTCCTTCCATAGCGCAGTGCATGGAAGTAATAGGTTTGATGGTAGCGGCAATGGACATAGTTCCTTTTGCGCGAATTCATCTAAGACCATTACAACTGTGCATGCTCAGTCAGTGGAATGGGGACTATACAGAGACGATACAAGTAGATCAGAGGACCAGAGATTCACTCCGTTGGTGGCTGTCCCTGGACAACCTGTCACAGGGGATGAGCTTCCGCAGACCAGAGTGGGTCATTGTCACGACCGACGCCAGTCTGGTGGGCTGGGGCGCGGTCTGGGGACCCCTGAAAGCTCAGGGTCTTTGGTCTCGGGAAGAATCTCTTCTTCCGATAAATATTCTGGAACTGAGAGCGATATTCAATGCTCTCAAGGCTTGGCCTCAGCTAGCAAAGGCCAAGTTCATACGGTTTCAATCAGACAACATGACGACTGTTGCGTACATCAACCATCAGGGGGGAACAAGGAGTTCCCTGGCGATGGAAGAAGTGACCAAAATCATTCAATGGGCGGAGACTCACTCCTGCCACTTGTCTGCAATCCACATCCCAGGAGTGGAAAATTGGGAAGCGGATTTTCTGAGTCGTCAGACATTTCATCCGGGGGAGTGGGAACTCCATCCGGAAATCTTTGCCCAAATTACTCAATTGTGGGGCATTCCAGACATGGATCTGATGGCCTCTCGTCAGAACTTCAAGGTTCCTTGCTACGGGTCCAGATCCAGGGATCCCAAGGCGACTCTAGTAGATGCACTAGTAGCACCTTGGACCTTCAAACTAGCTTATGTATTCCCGCCGTTTCCTCTCATCCCCAGGCTGGTAGCCAGGATCAATCAGGAGAGGGCATCGGTGATCTTGATAGCTCCTGCGTGGCCACGCAGGACTTGGTATGCAGACCTGGTGAATATGTCATCGGCTCCACCATGGAAGCTACCTTTGAGACGAGACCTTCTTGTTCAAGGTCCGTTCGAACATCCGAATCTGGTCTCACTCCAACTGACTACTTGGAGATTGAACGCTTGATCTTATCAAAGCGAGGGTTCTCAGATTCTGTCATTGATACTCTTGTTCAGGCCAGAAAGCCTGTAACTAGAAAAATTTACCACAAAATATGGAAAAAATATATCTGTTGGTGTGAATCTAAAGGATTCCCTTGGGACAAGGTAAAAATTCCTAAGATTCTATCCTTTCTTCAAGAAGGTTTGGAGAAAGGATTATCTGCAAGTTCCTTGAAGGGACAGATTTCTGCCTTGTCTGTGTTACTTCACAAAAAGCTGGCAGCTGTGCCAGATGTTCAAGCCTTTGTTCAGGCTCTGGTTAGAATCAAGCCTGTTTACAAACCTTTGACTCCTCCCTGGAGTCTCAATTTAGTTCTTTCAGTTCTTCATGGGGTTCCGTTTGAACCCTTACATTCCGTTGATATTAAGTTATTATCTTGGAAAGTTTTGTTTTTGGTTGCAATTTCTTCTGCTAGAAGAGTTTCAGAATTATCTGCTCTGCAGTGTTCTCCTCCTTATCTGGTGTTCCATGCAGATAAGGTGGTTTTACGTACTAAACCTGGTTTTCTTCCGAAAGTTGTTTCTAACAAAAACATTAACCAGGAGATAGTCGTGCCTTCTTTGTGTCCGAATCCAGTTTCAAAGAAGGAACGTTTGTTGCACAATTTGGATGTTGTTCGTGCTCTAAAATTCTATTTAGATGCTACAAAGGATTTTAGACAAACATCTTCCTTGTTTGTTGTTTATTCTGGTAAAAGGAGAGGTCAAAAAGCAACTTCTACCTCTCTCTCTTTTTGGATTAAAAGCATCATCAGATTGGCTTATGAGACTGCCGGACGGCAGCCTCCTGAAAGAATCACAGCTCATTCCACTAGGGCTGTGGCTTCCACATGGGCCTTCAAGAACGAGGCTTCTGTTGATCAGATATGTAAGGCAGCGACTTGGTCTTCACTGCACACTTTTACTAAATTTTACAAGTTTGATACTTTTGCTTCTTCTGAGGCTATTTTTGGGAGAAAGGTTTTGCAAGCCGTGGTGCCTTCCATCTAGGTGACCTGATTTGCTCCCTCCCTTCATCCGTGTCCTAAAGCTTTGGTATTGGTTCCCACAAGTAAGGATGACGCCGTGGACCGGACACACCTATGTTGGAGAAAACAGAATTTATGTTTACCTGATAAATTACTTTCTCCAACGGTGTGTCCGGTCCACGGCCCGCCCTGGTTTTTTAATCAGGTCTGATATTTTATTTTCTTTAACTACAGTCACCACGGTATCATATGGTTTCTCCTATGCAAATATTCCTCCTTTATGTCGGTCGAATGACTGGGGAAGGCGGAGCCTAGGAGGGATCATGTGACCAGCTTTGCTGGGCTCTTTGCCATTTCCTGTTGGGGAAGAGAATATCCCACAAGTAAGGATGACGCCGTGGACCGGACACACCGTTGGAGAAAGTAATTTATCAGGTAAACATAAATTCTGTTTTTAATGACATCAAATATAGCATCACAAAAGAAATGATTAGCATGTTGAAGTAAAAGAACAATGCTAGACAGTTCAGGATCTGATAACTGCTGTGCTAAGCTGTCCAACAAAAAAGTTGAAGCAGCAGCAACATCAGCCATTAAAATAGCAGGTCTAAGAATATATCCGGTATGTAAATATGCTCTTCTAAGATAAGATTCGATCTTCCTATCTAAAGAATCCTTAAAAGAAGAACTATCTTCCATAGGAATAGTAGTATGTTTGGCAAGAGTGGAAATAGCCCCATCAACCTTAGGGACTTTTTCCCAAAACTCTAAATTGGCCACAGGTAAAGGATACAGCTTCTTAAACCTATGTCATGATCCTCCCGTTCATCGCCGTGGCTCCCGGATCTTCTCAGTGTGAATGACATCACGTTGCTTAGCAACGTGACGCGTCCTCTGACACTCCCTCAGATGACGTCGCAGCTCCTGCCTTTAAACCACGGCGGGAGATCTTACTCGGGGCACGTTTGTTTGATTACTCTGGCGTTGTGAGTACTATTTTTGAAACTGTCTGACTTTGCTTCTGATTCTGGATTCCGACTACTGCCTGCCTGACCTAGCTTATGCCTTATCCCTACTACTGATGCCTGGATACCGACTACTGCCTGCCTGACCTAGCTTATGCCTTATCCCTACTACTGATGCCTGGATACTGACTCTTGCCTGCCTGACCTTGCTTTTGCCTAGTCCCTTTATCTATCTCTGGATATATATTGCTTTTGCCTGTCAGCTTCAGTCGTGTCCTGCTACAGCCTTGCCTTAAGTAAGCTTAATCTTTTGTTTGTTGCAAACCTACTTAAAGGGACATTTTTCTTTTACAAACTGCTAAAAAGAACTTTATCTTTGTTTGTTGCAAATCTGCTTAAAAGACATTTACTTTTACAAACTACTATAAAGGATCTTTATCTTTTGTTTGTTGCAAGCCTGCTTAAAGGGACATTTACTTTTACAAGCTGCAAAACAGAACTTTGTCTTTTTGTTTGTTGAAGACCTGTTTAAAGGGACATTTACTTTTACAAGCTACAAAAGAGAACTTTTCCTTTTTGTTTGTTGCAAACCTAATTAAAGGGACATTTACTTTTACAAGCTGCTTAAGAGAACATTATCTTTTATATATTGCAAAACCTGCTTAAAGGGACGTTTACTTCTACAAATTGCTAAGTGAACTTTTATCATTTGTTTGATTCATCTTCTAAAAGGAACGCTAACTCTTTTGTGGCTATTCTGCTTAAAGGAACAATTATTATTTTTTGTACCTATCGTATTTGTTTCCTGAGTGGGTCACGTCCTGGTTATTTCTCAGTGTGCTAGCGTGTGTTTTACTTTCACGCTAGCAGTTGGGTTAAACCCCGGACTGATTCCTAAACGGCTGACATTACAAACGGGCCATAAATGGACCCCACTGAATTATCCATGGCCGTGGCTCACCAGGGACAACTACTGGGATCTCATGCTACCCACTTGCAATCCCTGGATTCTAAGCTGGATCAAATAACTGCTTTATTACAAAGTTTGGTTCCTCCTGCACCACCCAATCCTAATCCTAATGAGGCATTACCTCCTTTGATCCCAAACAACCAGTCTCAAGTACAACTGAGTCCCAGGATACCTCTTCCGGATAAGTATGATGGGAATCCTGAAGACTGTAGGGGTTTTCTGAATCAGTGCCGTCTCCATTTCCGAAATAGCCCTACTCTCTTTGCTACTCCCTCTTCGAGAATTACATTCCTTATTTCCTTAATGAAAAGAAAAGCTTTGGCTTGGGTATCACCTTTGCTAGAAAAGAATGATCCTATACTTTTGGATGTAGATGCATTTCTCTCTGTATTTTCAAATGTATTTGATAAACCTGGAAGATCTTCCGCTGCTGAGGCGACTCTTAGATTTACGACAAGGAAGTCAACCAGTTTCTCAATACGCTATTGAGTTCCTCACACTTGCATCTGAAACTACTTGGAATCAGGGAGCACTTAGAGCCGCTTTTCGTAAAGGACTTTCTGAGCGTCTCAAGGATGAATTGGTGTATCGGGAACTTCCAGAATCCTTGGAAGCCTTAATAAATCTTTGTATCAGTCTCGACGCCAGATTTTGTGAACGCCAACAAGAAAGGGATAGAACACAGAGGTCATCAACTCGAACTCCTTTTCGTTTGGCTCCTCGTTTTTCTAATCCAGTCACTCCTGTCTCTCCTACTCCTGATCAGGCTGAATCTATGGAAGTGGGAAGCATAAAATTAACAGAGACTGAACGCTTGAGAAGACGTTCTCTTGGCCTGTGTTTGTACTGTGGCCGTAAAGGGCATTTATTAAGGGATTGTCCTACCAGGCCAGTAAAAGCCAGGGCTTAACTTTTGTCCAGGGAACTGAGTTAAGCCAAAAAAGTAGTCATTCCCTATACAAGAAACTCTTTGTTCCAGTAACCCTTCAAGTTGGACATAGTAAGATACATATCCAAGCTCTTGTTGACTCTGGTGCAGGAGGTGTGTTCATTGACTCCACATTTGTCTCTACTCACGCTATACCCTTACTAAAGAAAAAGTATTCTATTTCTGTCTCTACGGTTAGTGGAGATCCTTTGGGTTCCGGATTCATTCAGTTTGCTACTAAACCTTTACTTTTTACTGTTGGAATACTTCATTCTGAGACGATTTGTTTTGACGTTATTTCTACTCCTCAATTTCCCATCATTTTGGGACTTCCCTGGCTCCAAGTACATAATCCTACTTTTTCTTGGACTTTTGGCGAACTCACCTCCTGGGGCTCAACATGCCAGACTAAATGTCTTCAAAAGATCACTAAGTTACCACTCACTATCGCTCTCACAATCGAAACTCCGGACTTTTTACCTATGCCTTATCATGATTTTGTGGATGTTTTCTCCAAGAAGGAAGCTGAACGTCTTCCTCCTCACCGTCCTTTTGATTGCCCCATTGATCTTCTTCCTGGGGCTACTTACCCTCGAGGCAAGACATATCCACTTTCTAGACCTGAAAACGTGGCTTTGGAAGAATATATTAAAGACAATCTGGCTAGAGGATTTATTCGACCCTCCTCTTCTCCTGTAGGGGCTGGTTTCTTTTTTGTAGGAAAGAAGGATGGTGGACTACGACCCTGTATTGATTACAGAGGACTAAATCAAATTACCATCAAGAACAGTTATCCTCTACCCCTTATTCCTGAACTGTTTACTTATCTTCAAGGATCCACCATATTTACCAAACTTGATCTACGTGGGGCATACAATCTTATCCGTATACGCAAGGGAGATGAATGGAAGACTGCTTTTAACACTCGATTTGGGCATTACGAGTATCTGGTCATGCCTTTTGGGCTATGTAATGCTCCTGCAGTTTTTCAACATTTTGTGAACGAGATTTTTCGTGATTTTTTTAATATCTTTGTCATCATATACCTTGACGATATCCTGATTTTTTCTCAAAACCACCAAGATCATGTGCACCACGTCAGGAGAGTACTTCAACGTTTAAGAGATTACCATCTGTTTGCTAAGCTGGAGAAATGTTCATTCCATCAAAAATCCATACCCTTTCTGGGTTATGTAATATCTGCATCTGGATTTGAAATGGATCCTACTAAACTTTCTGCCATTTTGGATTGGCCTAGACCTGATTCTCTGAAGGCTCTGCAACATTTTCTGGGCTTCGCCAACTATTACAGGAAGTTCATCAAAGATTTTGCTACTATTACTTCTCCTCTTACTTCTCTCACTAGAAAGGGGCAAAATTGTAAAGAATGGCCTCCTGAGGCTATTGAAGCTTTTGAGTCTCTCAAAGAAGCTTTTTCTTCTGCACCTATTCTCCGTCACCCGAATCCAGATTTTCAGTTCATCCTGGAAGTTGATGCTTCCTCTGTTGCTGCTGGAGCTGTTCTTTCCCAACGAATTCCTGATACTGGAAAAATTCATCCTGTTGGATTCTTCTCTAAAAAGTTCACTCCTTCTGAATTTAACTAAAAAAAACTAAAGAGTTGCTTGCCATTAAAATGGCCCTGGACGAATGGAGGCATTGGCTGGAGGGTACCTCTTTGCCGTTTACCATACTCACAGATCATAAAAACCTTCTTTATCTCCAAACGGCCAAACGATTGAATTCCAGACAAGCACGTTGGTCTTTATTCTTCTCCCGGTTTCACTACAATTTGTCCTATATACCCGTTTCTAAAAACATTAAAGCAGACGCCCTTTCCAGACAATTTCAAGATACCCCAATTCCTGAGTCTGGTACCATTCTCCAACCTCATGAAGTCATAGCCCAGTTATCAACTTCCTGGTTACAAGATTTACAGTCTGCTCAAAAGAATCTTCCTTTGTCCTGTAAACCTCCTGATGGTCTACTCTTTGTTCCTGAACGCCTTCGTTCCAAGATCCTATTTTGGGCTCATGATAGTCCCCTCTCTGGACATCCTGGCATTAGTAACACCGCTCGAAATCTCAAACAACATGTCTGGTGGCCCACTCTCTCTCAAGATGTTAAAGATTATGTCTCAGTATGCACACAATGTGCCACTAACAAGTCTCCTCGTCAACTTCCTTCTGGTTTGCTCCAACCGTTGCCCATACCTCATCAGCCTTGGACTCATGTATCCATGGACTTTATCACCGACCTTCCTTTTTCAGCTGGAAACAACACTATTTGGGTGGTGGTCGACAGGTTCACTAAGACTGCTCATTTTGTTCCCTTACCCGGCTTACCGTCTGCCAAAAGACTTTCTGAACTTTTTATTTTGCATATTGTGAGAATACATGGATTTCCTCTGGATATCGTTTCAGATAGAGGGGTACAGTTTGTTTCCCGATTCTGGAGATCACTTTGTAAACACTTTGGAACAACAATTTCTCTGTCTACTTCACATCATCCACAGTCTTACGGCCAGACTGAAAGGGTAAACCAGTGTCTTGAAACATATCTTAGACATTATGTGGATCATTTTCACTCTAACTGGACCTCTTATCTCCCATTAGCTGAATTGGCTCATAACGCTCAGTATAATTCCTCCCTTCAGACCTCTCCTTTTCATGCGGCCTACGGATACCAACCCAGAACATTTCCTTTGCATACTTCTTCCACAGAAAATCCTGCTTCTGATCTTTCTGCCCGAAGATTAACTCGTCATTGGCGGAGAATACATCATATTCTTTCTGTGGCTTCCAAACGTTACAAGTTCTATTCAGATCTTCGACGGAAGAAGGCTCCCAAGTACCGTCCTGGTGACAAAGTTTGGATTTCTTCCCGTTATCTTCGCCTAAAACAACCTTCTACCAAACTGGGACCACGATATGTGGGTCCTTTCCGAATACTGGGTCAAGTGTGTTCCACTGCTTACCGGGTGGCTTTACCCAAGACTCTCAAAGTCCATCCTGTATTCCACATGTCTCTTCTGAAACCTATGTTGTCTAACAGATATTCTAAACCTATTTCCAAGCCTCCACCTCTTTTTGTTCATGGACACCCTGAGTTTGAGGTCAGCCACATTCTAGATTCCAAACTCTGTGGCAAGATATTGTATTATCTCATTCATTGGAAGGGTTATCCAGTCACGGAACGATCCTGGGAGCCGGCTCATCAAGTGAATGCTCCTACCTTGATAAAGGCCTTCCACAAGTCTCACCCTGCTAGGCCTGGTCCTGTCCCCCGGAGGGGTCCTTGAGGAGGGGGGTGCTGTCATGATCCTCCCGTTCATCGCCGTGTCGCCCGGATCTTCTCAGTGTGAATGACGTCACGTTGCTGACACTCCCTCAGATGACGTCGCAGCTCCTGCCTTTAAACCACGGCAGGAGATCTTACTCGGGGCCCGTTTGTTTGATTACTCTGGCGTTGTGAGTACTATTTTTGAAACTGTCTGACTTTGCTTCTGATTCTGGATTCCGACTACTGCCTGCCTGACCTAGCTTATGCCTTATCCCTACTACTGATGCCTGGATACCGACTACTGCCTGCCTGACCTAGCTTATGCCTTATCCCTACTACTGATGCCTGGATACTGACTCTTGCCTGCCTGACCTTGCTTTTGCCTAGTCCCTTTATCTATCTCTGGATATATATTGCTTTTGCCTGTCAGCTTCAGTCTTGTCCTGCTACAGCCTTGCCTTAAGTAAGCTTAATCTTTTGTTTGTTGCAAACCTACTTAAAGGGACATTTTTCTTTTACAAACTGCTAAAAAGAACTTTATCTTTGTTTGTTGCAAATCTGCTTAAAAGACATTTACTTTTACAAACTACTATAAAGGATCTTTATCTTTTGTTTGTTGCAAGCCTGCTTAAAGGGACATTTACTTTTACAAGCTGCAAAACAGAACTTTGTCTTTTTGTTTGTTGAAGACCTGTTTAAAGGGACATTTACTTTTACAAGCTACAAAAGAGAACTTTTCCTTTTTGTTTGTTGCAAACCTAATTAAAGGGACATTTACTTTTACAAGCTGCTTAAGAGAACATTATCTTTTATATATTGCAAAACCTGCTTAAAGGGACGTTTACTTCTACAAATTGCTAAGTGAACTTTTATCATTTGTTTGATTCATCTTCTAAAAGGAACGCTAACTCTTTTGTGGCTATTCTGCTTAAAGGAACAATTATTATTTTTTGTACCTATCGTATTTGTTTCCTGAGTGGGTCACGTCCTGGTTATTTCTCAGTGTGCTAGTGTGTGTTTTACTTTCACGCTAGCAGTTGGGTTAAACCCCGGACTGATTCCTAAACGGCTGACAACCTATAAGAAGGGTTAAAAGAAGTACCAGGCTCAGACCATTTTTTAGTAAACATATTAGAGATAGCATCTGGAAAAGGACAAACTTCAGGAGTAACCTCAAAAGTTTTAAAAACAGAATTCAAACGATTACTAGTTTTGTTATCAAGAGGACTAGACTCCTCAATACTCAAAGTAAACAATACTTCCTTTAATAAAGAACGAATATATTCAATCTTAAAAAGAAAATAGGATTTGTCAATTTCAGTCTCTGATGCAGGATCCTCTGAGCCAGAGAGATCCTCATCAGCAGAGGATACTTCAGTATGCTGTCGGTCAATGCAAATTTAATCAGATTTATGAGAAGTTTTGAAAGACCTTTTACATTTATTTGAAGGCAGAATAGCAGTCATAGCCTTCTCTATGGCTGCAGCAATATAATTTTTCATATTTGCAGGAATATCATGTACATTAGACTGTGAAGGAATAACAGTAGATGTATTTGTACTTATAGAAACATTACCAGCATGTAAAAATTTGGCATAACAAGTGCCACATATTTGAGCTGAAGAAATAAAATCAGCTAATTTACAACAAACACACTTAGCTTCGGTAGAATTGTGTTCATGCAGCTTAGTTCCTACAGTAACATGTCAGGGTACAGGTAAATGACATATATATATATATATATATATATATATATATATATATGTAAATAGGACAAGGGAATGTGTTTATGTATGAAACCATCTTTTTGTCCGATATTACTAAAGTAAGGGCTGCAATTCTGATGTCAGGATTAATTCAGGGCCCCATGAGTTGAATACACATTTCAGGACTCAATTGCAGACAGGATGTCTCCAGAGACTTTGACACTAAAGCATTTGCTCTTTAGTTGGAAGTGCAAAAATTCAGAGCACTCTTTGCCCCATGCTGTGGTGAGAGAGACGCTGAGTCTGTAATCAGCAGTGGAAATGCTGGTCAAAATCAGAGGGAAATGGTAATTAGCACAGGCTTGTTAATTGCCCCTAAACATCAAATACACGTCTGTATTGCTAGCTAAACAGAAAATATGTTGTATTGTGACTTTTACAACTACTCGTAAAATGATCTATGCTGTTTATGAAGTCTCCATGTACAAGAAACAGACAAATTGGCATTTGCAATTCCCTATGTGATCTGCTGGATTTTGTATGGTTTTGAACACTGCATAGAAATGAATATATATGTGGGAGATGGATTAAAATTTCGTAATAGATTAAATGGCAATTGAAATAAACCCATTGTTAAAAGTAGTGATGCACCGAAATGGAAATTCTGGACCGAAACCGAATCCGAAAATCCGGGGTGCACTTGACCGAAAACCGAAACGGATACCGAAAATGTATTTTTTCAAATGATTTTTTTTTAGGTTTTTTTTGCATAATTAGAGCCAATATAAAAATCCCACACTATTATTGAAAGTAACACACTAAAATTGGACAAAAATATCTTAAAACAATAATATGCTACACAATAATTTTACCAAGAAAAAAAAAAACAGGCAAACAATAATGCCATTTTCGGCCAAAATGTTTCTGCCACCAAAATTTTAGTGCATCCTTACTTAAAACAATTATAAATATCAATATACTGTATTATTCTTTATTTAGTTCTATGTAACAGAATCATATTTAACAGGTTTTTTTTTTACTAATTATCCAAACAAAGTATAGTCCTAGAAAACTCATTATATGCAGAACAGTAAGTCAAGTAATAAACTTAAACAGCAGCTCTAGGCTAGCATCAAATTTGAAACATGCTACACAATAATTTTACCGAAAATAACAGGCTAAAAAAACGAAAACCGAAATAGCCAAAATGCCATTTTCGGCCGAAACTTTCTGCGGCCGAAATTTCGGTGCATCCCTAGTTAAAAGACAGCATAGAAATTAATACATGTGTGTGTGTATATATATATATATATATATATATATATACATATATTCAGGGACATCTTATATTAAAGGGGTAATTGCTGTGTTGGATATATATATGAAAAATAGATTCAAACCTGTAATAAATTGATTGGAAATTTTGATAATCCCATTGTTTTATTACATATAACATAATTTTTCTATTTTTCAGATGGGGCTAGAGGATACAATGCAGGATTGCCTGCATGGGATATCTGAATCATGTGATATGATTATATACTAGATGTTTGTGAAAGTTTAAACACAGCTCTGAAAATATAACAGATGTATAAATGCTATTAATTTTGGAATAATTAGCAGTATAGTTGTTTTGATATGGTATGGTGTTGAGGGCATACTGTGTTTCATGTCAAATTGATCAGAATAGATAATGTGATATAATACAGTACATATAAACATATAACTTATTAATGTAAGGAAATTATGGCATTTATTACACATTTTAAAGAAATATTTTCTTTTAATGTTGGATAGTAAATGTATTGCTGCGTTTGTTTGTCATGCTGCCCCCCGGTGTTATGATGCGAGAACTACAGCCAGAAGGCTTTTTAGGCTGTTAAAAATAAGATATTCTAGATATCCAATCAGAAGGGACAAGGCTTCCGTTTGGGCGTTTCCAATCCTCACCAATGATTGAAACATATATAAAGTAAGGCAAGAGAGAGGAAAAAGACAGACAGATTCTGCTGAGCTGATTTGTAACTGGGTGCTGGGCGTGAGATACCATTTTACTTTGGCAAAGCTGATCTACCCTTTTCTCATTGATTGCAAAATATACTTATTGGTATTTCTGAGGTGAGATTAAAACCTGCTGAGAGATATTGGATATCGATTGGTGTTCATCCTTGTGAGTATTAAAAGACTGTGGTAGATTGAAGAGAGCAAATTGTGTTTTTAAACTGTATTTCATAGCCTTAAATAGCTCTTAGCTTGTCTGTTGTATGCAAACATTTAAAGTAAGCATTCATTATTGCTGTATGTAAACAGACTTAAAGGAAATAAATTGTATTTTAAAGCTAATATTTCATAGCCTGTATATTGTTAAACATATATCATTGATGCTAAGTAAATTATCTGTGAAAATTTTGATATTTTAAAGTAGAATTGTGTTAGAGTAAAGAGTGGGTAAATAGCTGAGTATTTTACTTAGAATCCCATTGTGTTAATTGAATGAAAGGCTATTTGTAAATAAGGCTGGTTTTAAAGGTAAACTTTTTATGAGCTTTGTAAGAAGTATAGCATATCTTAATAGCTTTGAAAACGTGTATAATATTGTTTCATGTCCTGGTATTACAAATATATTCCAATATGTTCATAGATATTAACTAATAAAAAGAATTCAGATATTTATATTAATTTAATGGTTTCTAGTAGATGCATATTGATTAAGGGTTTATATTTTAAAGGATAATTATTTAAATATATTGTGTTATAACCCTGCCATAGACTGATATATTATTTGGAGAGCACTACTGCTAAGATTCTTATAAATATACTGACAAACATCAGAGGCAGGATCAGTTTGAGACATCTTGAAAAATGTAACAAAAAAGAAAAAATAACATTTAAACAAAATATCCAATTTCCTCAAAATAGTTTCAGGAATGGAAAAAATGCTTATAATAAAATTCTTATACAAAAGTAAAATCAAAAGCAAACATCATAGCCCTCTATAAACAAATGAGAGCAGCCAAACCAGTACTGAAACATATCAGTAGAGGTAATGGTAAAGGAGGATAATGTCGATCTGTAAAGGGAGGCAGCAGATTAATCCCTGCAACTGATTTACAGAGAGCACTAGAATAGATTTCCCATAGGTGAAAACATGGCATCATCAGGCAATACTCCCTTCACATCCCTCAGACCAACACTGTACTTTGAGAGGAATTGGGCTTCAAAATGCCTTTCACATAAGAAATCAAGTACATCTTGCTTCACCACCTCCAAAGGAGGCAACGTTTGTAAAACGGAGGTATGAGTGAGGTGGGAGGTGTATTTATAGTCATTTTGAGGTTTGGGAAACTTGACCCTCCCCCCTAGTAGGAATGTATATCCCATACGTCACTAGCTCATGGATTCTTGCCACTTACATGAAAGAAAGGAGTATTTTTTTCTTTTGGACTATAGAAAGGTAGAGAATGAAACCTAAATGTTTGCAATAAAATCCAGCATGCCTAGCTCTATATTTTGATCATAAACAAGCAGTTATTACATTATATACAACCCTGATGTGAATATCATTCTTTGTAAAGTTTCATCAAACTCTGTAGTGCTGACTACATGAGTAAGGTAGACAATAACACAGATTCATGGTAAGAAGAAATACGTTTAAAACTAAAGAAAGGATCAACAAGCGCCAACGAGGTTACACTCTACATCAAGAAATGTGACATACAACAGACGTGTGTCAGTACGCTGCTGATACAATTTAATGAAAGCATCACTGCTAAAGGGAACAGCATGGTGTTTCCATAAATATGTGATGACAGGGACACAGATAATTTAAACTCTACCAGTTTCACAGAGTGTTTAAAAAACAGATTTCCATTATAAAAATACTGTGCTGTATAAATGTTATTTCTGGATTTAGTCTGCACACAAATGTATTGTGATGATATTCTGGCGACCCCTGTGTTTAGTTTTCCGATACTCTGTCATATTTACCTCATCCTCTGTTATATCCCCTTGTTTATCTTTGATCTTGTTGGCTATAGATTTAGACAACTCCACCATTTCCTTGGCCTACAAAAATAATGAAGACAGTTATGTGTCATCACCACATTGATTCAAATGGCTACAGTAGGTTGTACTTCAGTATGAATAGTATTTTACAATACCTTTTCCATTAACTTGCTCAGATCTTCAAAAGCCTGAAAAATAAAACAAACATTTTCAAATGTGTTTAGTGCAGTTGTGTATTAAGGATACATCTCTTAAACAACTGTTCTTAGAAACAGATTTAAAAAAAATGGAAATAATATTTACTATATTACTGCAGACAAAAATATGACAAAAACAAAAGTATGGGCTGCAATGGGTATAAAGTTTGCATCTATGGCCTGGTGAGAGTATATTTTTCACACAGCACAATAAACCCTATAACAAGTATATTATCAGTTGATTTTGGCGCACAGACGACAATATTTGGAATTGGGGAGAAAACCTAATCCTAGAGCTCATTAGTTACCTGAGCAGTAACAAACTAACTTTAGGGTTTAGAGAAACTAATAATAAGGACAACATTCTGTTCTTGGATCTCAAATTAGGCCATGAGGGAAACAAGATATTAAAGGGACATTAAAAACTAAATAAATGCTAGATAAAATGGTACCTTTAAAACAAAGATTAGCCTTTGAATAATATACAAAATTGTATTATTTGTTTGAATACTGAAAAAAAAATGAATGTAAAGTTTTAGTGTCCATAAAATAATGGACATCGCTATATTGTAATCTACTTTTCCTTTATATAAAAATCTCTGAGACCAATTAGGGACAGCTTTAAATGAGTCAGAATTAAATTACAGGAAAAAGGGACAAAATAAACCATGAAAGTATATTTCAAATGTTTTAACTACACGTAATTAAACAGTTTGTTTCACAATCTCAAAATGTTTAAAGTACCTTTAACAGCCATTTTTTTACATTTTAAAGTGATGCTAACAATTACCTACATACAGGGTTGACTTAAGTCACATGACTTAAGGCTCCATTTAAGAAGCTGCAAATGCAGCTTTGGAGTCCCTAGTTAAGAAGCATCAGTCATCATCAGACGGCTGCTTCCTAACCAACTAGGCCAACGCTTAAGTAGTGTTACTCAATCCACCCAGACGTCTATGAAATGGGGAGCTTGACAGCCCCTACTTGCAAGCGATTGGCCGCATGTGAGCAGGGAGCAGCGTATATAGCCGTGATGCTGGGCAGACAGGGGCATAGATGTCCGCCCGTGTGTCTGGGGGTTATTAAATCTAGCCCTTAGATGTGACTTGGACTCAAGTCCCAATTTAATGACTAGTTACTCAACATAATCAAAGACAACTTGCGACTTGACTTAGACTCGAGCACTCTGACATTATACAGTCTAAAACCAAAGATCAGAGTTGGGACCAATTTACTACCTCAATGGAAACTAGGCCTAAATTGGGCAAAGAGCACTAAAGACTTAAAGGGACACTAAACCCAATTTTTTTCTTTTGTGATTCCGATAGAGCATGCAATTTTAAACAACTTTCTAATTTACTCCTATTATTAAATTTTCTTCATTCACTTGGTATCTTTATTTGAAATGCAAAAATGTAAGTTTAGATGCCGGACCATTTTTGGTGAACAACCTGGGTTGTTCTTGCTGATTGGTGGATAAATTCATCCACCAATGAACAAGTGCTTTCCAAGGTTCTGAACCAAACAAATAGCTTAGATGCCTTCTTTTTCAAATAAAGATTGCAAGAGAACGAAGAAAAATTTATAATAAGAGAAAATTTGAAAGTTGCTTAAAATTGCACGCTCTATCTGAATCGCTAAAGAAAAAAATTTGGGTTCAGTGTCCCTTTAAATCTTGAAGCTTAAAGTTGAGGACTTGCAACTTTACTTGGACTTGCCTGTGTTGACTCAGGACTTGACTTGAGACTTGCAAAACAATGACTTGGTTTCACCTCTGCCTACATATGGGGAGTTGCCATCATTGTAAGGCCAGTTTTAAAGACCAAGATGGAATTGTGCTTAAATGTAACACTGACTAATACATTACAAAAATATATATAAAGATAGCACAGACAGCATTTTATAAACTTCATCAGCAGTCTATAACATGTTGTTAGTTATCAAATTACAGATTGTGATTGAAGGGACAGTTAAGTAAAAAAAAAATAAAAAAAATCATGATCTAAATAGGGGATGTGATTTTAAACAACTTTCCAATTTACTTTTATTACCAATTTTGCTTTGTTATCTAGGTATTCTTAGTTGAAATCTAAACCTAGGAGGTTCATATGCTAATTTCTTAGACCTTGAAGGCAGCCTCTAATCTGAAAGCATTTTGACAGTTTTTCAACACTAAACGGCATTAGTTCATGTGTTTCATATAGATAAAATTGAGCTCAGGCACGTGAAGCTCCTAGGAGTCAGCAATGATTGGCTAAAAATGCAAGTCTGTGAAAAGAACTGAAATAAGGGGGCAGTTTGCAGAGGCATAGATACAAGGTAATCACAGAGGTAAAAAGTATATTATTATAACTGTGTTGGTTATGCAAAACTGGGGAATGGGTAATAAAGGGATTATCTATCTTTTTAAACAATAATTCTGGCGTTTACAGTCCCTTTAACTGCAAAGTTCCTGAATACAGTTGTAATACACTTTATACAAGTTACAGTGACATTCATTTTTAGAGCTATACATGGCACATGGCAGTTAAAAATGTAATTTTGTTAGCAAAATTTGTATTGTTTTGTTGTTTAGGGACATATTCCTAAAATTACAATTTTCAGAGGAAAAAGCGGCCAAAATAAATTGTGAAATATATTAGTAAATTCAACGGCATTTACTAAGTAGTGCTAGACTGTAGCTTACTTCACATCCAATTGCTTCATATATCTTAGCCTTTGAATTTAAACACAGCTGCATCCACTGTCAAAGACAACTGGTAAGTCAGCTAGTAATACATCTGAAACGTTTCAAAGCTGATTAATAGAATGTCCCAACTCATCGAAGCTGGAGACAGTGCACAGAGGACAAAAAGGAACAAGCACACACCTAACAGGAATTTCCTCCGACAACACAATGCTCTGGCACTGTACTCTTATCAGCAACACCCAGCAGACGCAGGAAACTGCTAAAGCCCAGGTTTTAAATTTAGCCATTAATTGCAAATCAGTGAGTGAAACCACAAGAACAGGTCTCTCTCCTCTGTGATTCACATTGTTAATCAGAAGCTTTTCTTTATTATGAATTTAAAAAATTGCATTTTCCATGGAAACATGCAGAGCAACAAACATCTGTGAAGTGCAGATTACATAACAATACGAAGAAGCAGCTATGTAGACCCCAAAAAAAGGGAAAGTATTTGAATCAGTAGATACCACTTGATAAAGATATTCTGGCTTTCCAGCAACAAGCAGTACACTATAGATGCCCATTTGTGCAGGTTTACAGATTGTACCTATTAAATACACTTAGTCGTTAACATCACAGAGGAATATACATTGTCCTAAAGTGGCAATTACTTTATGAGCCAGTCTAATACTATTTATAAAATATTACCTTGGCCAATAATATGAGCTAAATGTTTGGTAGTGGCTTCTAATATCTGAGAACTCAAAAAAAACAGCCAGACGCAGTTCAGAATAATAAGTAGTTTATATGACGTGCAGCCTTTGTTATGATGTTAGGCTACTGTACACTGTAAGACAACAAATAAGTGATCACCTCTGTGTTTGCTTGAACAAAAGCCTATATTATTTGCAGCCTGCTTTAAGCCTTTATAGCTTCGCTGCATGCCTGATCAAGCATTGTGAGCAGGACCGTCTTTAACACAGGGCAAAAGGGGCAGCTGCCCAGGGCCCAGTCTCTGTTGAGGGGCCCAAGAGTCCTTAACCCCTTAATGACCGGACCATTTTTCAATTTTCTTACCCTTAATGACAATGGCTATTTTTACATTTCTGCAGTGTTTGTGTTTAGCTGTAATTTCCCTCTTACTCGTTTACTGTACCCACACATATTATATACCGTTTTTCTCGCCATTAAATGGACTTTCTAAAGATACCATTATTTTCATCATATCATATAATTTACTAAAAAAAAATGATAAAATATGATGACAAAATGGAAAAAAACACTTTTTCTAACTTTGACCCCCAAAATCTGTTACACATCTACAACCACCAA
The DNA here is from genome assembly GCF_027579735.1 of Bombina bombina. Classification (NCBI taxonomy): domain Eukaryota; kingdom Metazoa; phylum Chordata; class Amphibia; order Anura; family Bombinatoridae; genus Bombina; species Bombina bombina. The sequence goes on along the minus strand of NC_069501.1, from coordinate 1,085,942,954 downwards.
AAAACACCTATGCTAAATAGTTTCTAAATTTTGTCCTGAGTTTAGAAATACCCAATGTTTACATGTTCTTTGCTTTTTTTGCAATTTATGGGGCAATAAATACAAGTAGCACTTTGCTATTTCCAAACCACTTTTTTTCAAAATTAGCGCTAGTTACATTGGAACACTGATATCTGTCAGGAATCTCTGAATATCCCTTGACATATATATATTTTGTTTTAGAAGACATCCCAAAGTATTGATCTAGGCCCATTTTGGTATATTTCATGCCACCATTTCACCGCCAAATGCGATAAAAAAAAAAAAAAGTTCACTTTTTCACAAATTTTGTCACAAACTTTAGGTTTCCCACTGAAATTATTTACAAACAGCTTGTGCAATTATGGCACAAATGGTTGTAAATGCTTCTCTGGGATCCCCTTTTTCAGAAGTAACAGACTTATATGGCTTTGTGGTTGCTTTTTGGTAATTAGAAGGCCGCTAAATGCCGCTGCGCACCACACATGTTTTATGCCCAGGAGTGAAGGGGTTAATTAGGGAGCTTGTAGGGAGCTTGTAGGGTTAATTTTAGCTTTAGTGTAGTGTAGTAGACAACCCCAAGTATTGATCTAGGCCCATTTTGGTATATTTTATTCCACCATTTCACCGCCAAATGCGAGCAAATAAAAAAAAAAACTTTACATTTTTCACAATTTTAGGTTTCTCACTGAAATTATTTACAAACAGCTTATGCTATTATGGCAGAAATTGTTGTAAAAGCTTCTCTGGGATCCCCTTTGTTCAGAAATAGCAGATTTATATGGCTTTGGCGTTGCTTTTTGGTAATTAGAAGGCCGCTAAATGCTGCTGCGCACCACACGTGAATTATGCCCAGCAGTGAAGGGGTTAAATTAGGTAGCTTGTAGGGAGCTTGCAGGGTTAATTTTAGAGATCAGCCTCCCACCTGACACATCCCACCCCCTGATCCCTCCCAAACAGCTCTCTTCCCTCCCCCACCCCACAATTGTTACCGCCATCTTAAGTACTGGCAGAAAGTCTGCCAGTACTAAATAAAAGAGTTTTTTTTTTTTTTTTAAATAAAAATTATAAAATATTTTAGTTGTGATGGACCCCTGCCTTAGCACCAACCTCCCTGATCCCCCCCTCCAGCTCTCTAACCCTCTCCCCTACCTAATTACCGCCATCTTGGGTACTGGCAGCTGTCTGCCAGTACCCAGTTTGACCCCACAAACCAAACTATTTTAATTTTATTTTTAACTTTTATCTGTATGTTTAATTATTTCTGTAGTGTAGCAGCCCCCCCACAATACCCCCACCCCCTCCCCCTCCCAGATCCTTTTAAATGTAAAAAAAAAATAAAAAAAAAATTTCCCCTTCATTTTTCATTGGTGTCAGTGTGGCTAATGTGTGCATGTGCACGTGCACGCGCCCACGCGCACCTGTGCACGCACGCGCACACGCTCCCACCTCCCAAAGGCACCATCGGCACCATCACTACCGGTGCAGAGAGGGCCACAGAGTGGCTCTCTCTGCATCGGAGTCTTGTAAAGGGGTATTGCAGGATGCCTCCATATCGAGGCATCACTGCAATACCCTCAGAGCTGCTGGAAGTGATTGTGATCACTTCCAGCACTCTGTTAGACAACTGACGTACCAGGTACGTCCATTGTCATTAACTGCTTGTTAGTGCATGACGTACCTGGTACATCAGTTGTCATTAAGGGGTTAAAAATTTTTTTTTTTTTTTTTTTTTTTTATGGTTCATACCAGACTGCTGATGTGACATGGGGAACACACACATTCAGTCATAATACTATCATAGTCAAAAGTACTCTGCTTATATATTTTTTTTTAAAAAAACTGTGCCAGACCGTGCCGGTGTCATGTGACATGCCAAGCTATTGCCATGTGCTGTTTTAGATGTGCACTGTGCAGCACTGAATGCAAAGCCCTAACTTGGCATCCAGCCATTCCCACTGCATCAGAAAAGGTCCTACTGGGGTTACCACTGTTACCAGGTAACTGCTCTGGTGGTGGGGATTGTTTCTGGGTAGGGCTGACTGTAGGAGCATGCAGCAGAAAGCTGGAGCGGCAGGCACGTGAGGATTTGAGCATCTGTGCAGCTGCAGACACTGCTCTCTTCAGTCTTGAGGCTGTGTGACTCATCTCACACTGTATCCATGCAGCCTTGGGAAGACAGCATCCAGTCTGCTGGTCCCATTAGCCCCGCTTTTTCTGCTGTGGCCCTAAGATCAACTAACTGAAGTTTGTTAGGGGAACAGTACTTTGTAGAAAGGTGTCAGTGGGAAGAATAAGTGAGTGCACACATGCCCCTCCACATGCAGCATTGTCTAGTGCAGGGTGAGAGGGAACTTGTTCCTAGCAAAGAAGTGATATGTGCTGCTGTGGCTGATGTATAGTGTCATGCTGATACTTCACACATTAATGTAAGGTATATTTTTTTTTATTTATAGTTTTTGTTTTCTCTCTGTCTCAGATTTTACAGTTTCCCATAGCAGTTCTGCTGTTCCAGTTAGTAAACTTATATTTGTCTTCACCTCCATGCTTCCTCCTCAGTCTTTAACTTGCTTTGCTCCTGTTGGCTGCCCTAAATATCTTTAACCAGCTAACCTCACACCAGAATCACATTCAAAAGAATATTAAATAAATCCACAGTGGAGGAATTTATATATTTATTTACTTACTTATTAATACTGCTTAGGTACAGTTTCACATATTGCAATTTATTTCATTTTTTTTTAAATGATTAGCCCAGCAGTGGATGATCCCTACTGGGCTAATAATTTTGAAAACAATTATAAAATAAATTGATTTAGTTGTTTTTTGGGATGTTGGGGTGGAGAGCGAAATTGTATGGGGTGGGGGTGGGGCCCAAGAAAATTTTTGCCCAGGGTCCAGTCAATATTAAAGACGGCCCTGATTGTGAGCAAGCACTGCTTGTAAGGGGCTACATTAATACCCCACAATTACACTTTGGTGCTTTAGGGTTAGGTAAGCGTTTTAAAACGAATGGTGAATCAATGTTAAAAGGACAGTAAAGTCAAAATTAAACTTTCATGATTCAGATAGAGCATGCAAATTTAGACAACGTTTTAATTTACAGCTATTATCTAATGTGCTTCATTCTCTTGGTAACCTTTGGGGAAACGCACTTAGGCAGGCTGATAAGCACTACTGGGAGCTAGCTTCTAATTGGAGGCCGAACATATATGCCTTTTGTCATTGGCTCACCCAATGTGTTCAGCTAGCTCCCAGTATGCATTGCTGCTCCTTCAACAAAAGATTTTTGATAACAGAAGTTAATTGGAAAGTTGTTTAAAATAGTATGCTCTATCTGAATCATGAAAGACACATTTGTCTTTGAGTATGCAAAGCTCCTGTATGTAAATGCTTTGGATAAAGGTTTGCACATATCATTTTTGTTTCTCTAATTATTACCAATATATTTTGTAGTATTCTAACATTATGGTCCATAATCTTTAAGCAGTTTGCTGTAATCCCCAGGGAAATATCAATGCTCTGTTTTATTTTTCTTCACAGTTATTTATTTCACATAAATTTGTTAGCATCTAATAATCTGTTTGTTTTTGTAAAACATTATTGCTATAGTTATACGGATGTAGAAAAAAACGAAATCCCAATGTGCGCATGTATGTATAATGTTACATGTTTTCCAAATCACACTAGAGTTTCTACACCGTAATATTGTTCTGCCAAATTCATGAAGATTTGTACAACTTGTTTTCCCATTATTTAGATGGCTTCATTAAAATAAATGTATCTATTCAAGTTAAAAGTATTTGAAAATCAATGTTTCAAATAGAATTTTTGTTTTAAAGGGACACTGAAACCACGTTTTTTCTGTCATGATTCAGATAGAGCATGCAATTGTAAGCAACTTTCTAATTTACTCCTATTATCAATTTTTCTTCGTTCTTTTGCTATCTTTATTTGAAAAAGAAGGAATCTAAGCTTTTTTTGGTTCAGACTCTGGACAGCACTTTTTTTTTATTGGTGGATGCATTTATCCACCAATCAGCAAGGATAACCCAGGTTATTCACCAGAAATGGGACGCCATCTAAACTTTCATTCTTGCATTTCAAATGATGATACCAAGAGTATGAAGAAAATTTGATAATAGGAGTAAATTAGAAAGTTGCTTAAAATTTCATGCTCTATCTGAATCGCGAAAGAAAAAAATTGGGTTCAATGTCCCTTTAACTTAAATAATAGATAAGATATTCAAATAGATAGATAATCCGATAGATATATGATAGATTACATAGACATTCAGATAGATAGATTGACCAAATGTTTTTAGAGTTGTGTCAATATAGAAAATAAAGCCTATCATATTTATTCCTGCCACTTTGCGTTCAGCTAATTGTTTACAGCGCCTGATTCTTTATTATTTCAGTACAAAGTATCCTACAGATGTTTGACCTTGGCAACAAAATGATTATACATTTACCTCGGAAATGTTTTTGTCAGTTTCTTTTCTTTTTTCTTCCAGTTTCCTCTCAATTCCAACAATCCCAACAGCTTTTATTCTTCCACCCTAGACAGAGGAATAGGAAGGAAAATGAGGAATTTCTCACGGCACAGTTAAAGTTCAAGACATACTTCTAATGTACACAATGTAAAAGTGTATTTACGGTTCTGTAAAGAAATACAATGTATTGTTTATAGGTTTTGTGCAGCACGTCCTGATCTCTCCGCAATACAATATACTGTTATTTTATTATAATATTGTGGTTCACTCAGATTATAATTTGCAGTCATATGAATGTTCAAGTAATTATTAAAGAGAGATTCTAATGCAAAATAAATGCTCTAATTCATTACAGTATATAATTTTTGCAAATAATTAAAGTGCCACTGTAGCTTGAGGAGTAAATGGTTGGCAACTGGTAGCAACTTACATATGATGCTCCTAACTGGGCTACTAGCTATGTTCTGCTCCGGAACTGTAATTTGTACAGCTGTGTTTAAACGGACGTGGAAGTCAAAAGGAAACTTTCATGATTCGGATTTAGCATACGTTTAACCCATTTACCCATTATGACGTATATATACTTTGTGCAGTACTTATCGCACCGCACAATATATATATATATATATATATACACACACATACATACACACACAAATATATATATACACGTCGTAGCTTCAGCAGTCTTGGCTGTTAAGTTAGAGCTGGAGTTCCTAAGCTCATGACTTTTATCTTCATATGGAACACAATCAGTGCTCCAAATGAAGGCAGATGCCAGGTCGTTACAGACGGTGACACTTTGTGCGTTACAGTCTGTAAGGATCATCTGCTGCTGCTGGCGGTACGTGTGAGAGGGAATTCGGGAGGTGGTTGGTTTGGTCCTGCAGTGGAGGGAGGAGGGAGTGGGATAGCCCTACACTACAGAAAAATAAAAATAAAAGGAGAGGGAGGGATGGGGAGCTACACTACAGAAAAAGGTGGGGGGGACCCTAAATAGCTATCATTGGAGAGGGGAGGTGGGGGGGGGACCATTACACTACAAGGAATAAAAATAAAAAATAAATAAATAAAACACATATTTAGGTATTTTATAGGTGCTGCCAGACAGCTGCCAGTACCTAAGATGGTGGACACTAGTTAGAGGGGGGAGGGTTAGAGAGCTGTTTGGGAGTGATCATGGAGGTTAGAGGATCCTACACCACAGAAAATTGAAAAAAATTAAAATCTATAAAAAAAAAAAAAAAAAAAATTGCCTTAAATATTTATATTGGCAGACTGTCTGCCAGTACCCAAGATGGTGGTCCCAGAAAAGTTTTAACAATCATTTGTGCCATGATTGCACAAGCGGTATGTAAATAAATTCAGTGAGGAACCCAAAGTTTGTGGAAAAGTTAACGATTTTGATATATGATCACATTTGGCAGTGCAATGATGGCATGAAATATACCAAAATATATATAAAAAAAATATATATATATATATATATAATTTTGACAGGTAAATAAATAAAATAAAAAACTATTAACATCTAAATTGACAGACCACCATTGCAAAAAGCAGTGGGCGTTGGCTATTTAGAGGTTTATAATGGAATTGTTGTGATTGGGATATGACATTTGAGAGCTTCATAAAGAAGAGACTTTTAGTGATATGGGTTGTGGTGGTTATGTGGTTAATAGCAGAAAGTTGTTTTTTTAACCAGAGGGGCTGTGGCGAGTATTTAGCAAGTGATTTAGAGGTTAATAGCAGGAAGAGGCAATTATTGTGTTGGAGTTGTGGCAGTTTAGGGGCAACATACAGGTACATATTCCCAAATCAGGAGTTCCAAAATGCACTTATTCTGAAATCCAAACTTTTTAAGTAATATTTAAATAAAAAATAAAAAAAAAGAGATACAAAAAATACAAAAGTATTAGAAATGATATAAAACTAACTTTAGGTTACATGTATATGCTGTATTATGACATGTAAATGACATAATATAGTTTTGTATACACTTGGTTCCATGCCCTCTCCAAACTGTCCCATTTTATATATACAAATATTCTAAAATCCAAAGGTTTTCTGGTCCCAAGCAGTTTGGATAAAGGGTTTTCCACCTGTAACAGCAGAGGGTTATAGTGCAGTGTTGTGAAGGTTTAGGGGTTAAATGTGGTAGAGGTCTGGTGTTTTAAGGGTTAATTGTGTGGTGGGGGCAGTAGGGTTGGGAATGTTTTTGAGTCAGTGCAAAAAATTTGCATGCGTTAGTGAAATATGAAACACAAAATTATCACGAGGCACACAAAAAGTAACAAACTAGCAATTTCAGCACACAAATGTATTTTACGCAAGCGAAATTAACACCTCCCAGTTTTGCTCATGACTTGTAATCTGGCCCATAGTTAACAAGAGATACTAGTACAGAAATAAACATGCTAAAGAATTACAGCATTTCATTTTTGCATTAGAACAAACTACCTCATTCCACAACTGAAAATTTCCCAGAGCATAAACTGACATTTAGTGGAAATTGTCCTTTTTTTTTTTTTCTTCTTCAAAACAATGAATCCCGGATTATGATCAAGTGAGATCCGCCTGTAACCTTAGGCAAGTTGTTTCATCTTCACACGGTTTAGGTAATTACAATTAGGGTGCAAGCTTGTCGGGGCATTGCTGGTGTTACTGATCGTGTATTATTACAAGTGTAAATGCTACATAAAATCATACTTTATTGCTTTCAACCCTTGGGCTAGGATTTTTGCTGCAAATGTTATGATATCTTTTACATTCCGCCATAAACTTACTTCATAGATTTCCAACACTCTGCAGGTACCTGCTGAAAAGCTTATGGCTTTCAAAACTCTGTACATCATCTATGAATATTTTTTTTTGCTGCTTTAAAGAGTTTCATTACCTATAACAAACTAATCATGATCACAAATTACTTCCTGTGGAGAAAGCTAGGTGCTCAATGCTCAAACCAAACATTTTTTTTTTTTTTAAAGTGCCGTCACCTTTTCACGTCTTAGATAGAGCCATAAGAGACAATGAATATCATTTTTACATTGGGATAATCATTGGGCATAAAAGCCAACCATAACAATATCTTTGTCCTAAAGAAATTCTGGCAGGTAACATTTATAAAATCATGAATGAACAATGAAAAAAATAATTTTAATTTAGTTTAAATATTTGTTTTTTTTTTAAAGTAATTTGTCTTAGAAGCTTCTGACTTTGGTTGATGTTTAAAAACAAAAAACACAAGATAAAAAAGAGCTCAAAAAAAGAATAAATATATTTTACAATGCGATAGAGATTCCAGACAAGGTTAACACATGTTCCTTTAAATAAAAAATAAATAAAGCAAAAACAAATACATAACTAAAAAACAATGCGATAACACTGACACTGAATTTGAAATGAGCAGTTTTATTTCTGACCCTGGATAGGGCTTGCTGATTGGTGCCTGCATTTATCCATCCAATCAGCAAGCGCAACCCAGGTTCTCAACCTAAAATGGGCCGGCTCCAAAGCTATATGAAACATGAAAGTTTAATTTTGACTTTCAAGCCTTTTAAAATATTGCTCTTTAAAGTTTTCCTCCCGCAATGACATCATATACTCAATTCAATTACTGGGATCAGTTTGACAATGTCTGTAACTTAAAAGGGACATAATGGTCTAAAATGTTCTCTGTACAATATAAAAGGGAATGTTTCAAAATTAATTCCATTGCATTTTGTGTGTTGAACATTGTTCCTTCACTGAATTAAACTAACTTTTTTTTCTGCGTTTGTCCTATCTGCCAATGAGCAAAAAAAGTCCTGGGACGCCATTGTAAACAATAATGCACTTTCTGTTAATTATACATTAAATAACCACTTTTTTTTTTTAACATATTTAAAGGGATAGGAAAGTCAAAATTAAATTGGCATTACTCAGATAGAGCAGGTCATTTTAAGACACTTTTAAATTAACTTCTATTTTCAGAAGCGCTTTGTTCTCTTGGTATCCCTTGCTGAAATAGAATACGCACATATCCTACACTAGTGGGAGCTAACTGCTGATTGGTGCCTGCAAACATTTATCTCTTGTGATTGGCTAACTAGATGTGCTTAGCTAGCTGCTAGTAGTGCAATGCTGCTCCTTCAGCAAAGGATGGCAAGAGAATAAAGCAAATTTGATAATAGAAGTCAATTGGAAAGTTGTTTAAAATTGTATGTTCTTTCCAAATCAAAGAAAATGTTGGGGTTTCCTTTAAAGGGATAGTAAAGTACAAATTAAACTTTCATGATTCAGATAGGGCATGTAATTTAAACAACTTTCTAATTTACTTTTATCATTAAATTTGCTTTGTTCTCTTGTTATTCTTAGTTGAAAGCTAAACCTAGGTAGGCTCATATGATAATTTCTAAGCCCTTGAAGGCCGCCTCTCAACTGAATGAATTTGACAGTTTTTAACAGCTAGAGGGTGTTAGTTCATGTGTTCCATATAGATAACACTGTGCTCATGCACGTGAAGTTATTTAAGAGTCAGCATTAATTGCCTGAAATGCAAGTCTGTCAAAAGATCTGAGATAAGGAGGCAGTCAGCAGAAGAAGATACAAGGTAATTACAGAGGTAAAAAGTATATTTCTATAACAGTGTTGGTTATGCAAAACTGGGAAATGGTAAATAAAAGGGATTATCTTTCTTTTTAAAAAATAACATTTTTGGTGTTTACTATCCCTTTAACTGTTGCTCTTTCATACTGACAGAAAACATTTGGGTACAACATCCTTTAAATAAGTTTAAACAACTTTTGTTTTATTGAATATTAAGAATGTTCTTAAATAATCATATCTTCCTATCAACCTGTGAGTATAAAATTAAAGTGATGGTTAAAGTGAATGTAAAGTTTAATCAATAAGTGCCCGTTTTTTAAAAATACTCTTAAAAACAGGGGCACTTTCATTCATTAAACTTTACAATGAAGTTGATTTTTTAAAATACTTACCTTTCTTTATGGAAACAGACTGGCGATCCTCTGCCGCAGCTCCTGCTGTAGTTCGCACAGCGATGACGAATCGGGCTACCTCCAATCTCCAAAGTGCCTCACAAGATGGGCACCAAAGGGGTCAAGAACCCATATTAGGGCTTAAAATCCCTCTCTCTCTTAGTTTAACATATTACTGAGTAGAGAATAGGAAAAATATAGGTAGGAAAGACAAAGCAGGGTCTGTAGAAGTGTAATTATAGCTGTCGCCCAACTTGTGAACGATCACAAGACAGTGTAGATAATTCAGAAGCTATATATAAAAAAAAAATTCTTATATCAATTTTTATAACTTACATTATTATGTATGAGCCGTTAGACATTCGGCATCCTCCTCCCTAATCCGCACCTTATTTGGACATGTTTTCTGAACTATAGTGTGGCCCTCATAATGACTCAATAATGCCTCCATTACCTCCCACCTAAGCTTGCACACTTGGAAAGCTTGACTGCCTTTCCGCTTTATTTCTGTACCATAGCGCAACAGATTATCAGGGCATGCACAACAGGTCACTTCTGCAGCTCTTAGTAAATCTATGGAGACCGACGTGCACGCTCATAGCATCTAGTTATAGCGTGGTCGATATTGCTATAATTGGATGGACCGTAATTTTAAAGTAAAGAGAAAAAAAAAAAAAAAAAAAAGCAAACTCATGGGTAGTCTGTTGACACAATCACCCAGGAAGTCCTCAGGAAGCATGTGCCCAGAGACAGATGGTCCTGTGAAACCGACTACGAGAGTGAGTTGGGGAATCCAAATGTATCTTCTGCAAGAAATCTGAGTGGTCCCCGTTCCACTGACTAAGCATGCATAGCTGCAGAGGTCTCAGATGGAACTGAGCAAAAGAAATTATGTCCATGGAGGCAACCATCAGTCCAATCACCTACATGCATTAAAGCCACAGATGGACGAATAGCAGACTGGAGAGACAGGCAAGAAACATGAAGCTTGGATTTTCTGACATTTGTCAAAAAGATTTTCATGGACAGGGAATCTATGATTGTTCCCAAGAAACAAACCCTTGTATCTGGAACAAGGGAACTCTTTCCCAGATTCACTTTCCACCCAAGGGAACGTAGACTAGACAACAACATCTCGGTATGAGATCTTGCTAGATGAAAAGATGGTGCTTGAACTAAAATGTTGTCTAGATAAGGCGCCACAGCAATACCCTGGGACCTCACCACTGCCAGAAGAGCCCCCAGAACCAAACATTCTGGGAGCTGTAGCAAGGCCAGCTTTGTCGAGGCCATGTTTGTCCAGGAAGGTAAACCTTAGATACTGGTAATGATCCCTGTGAATAGTAACATGAAGATACGCTTCATTCAGATCTATGGTCGTCATGAACTGACCCTTTTGGACCAAAGGAAAAATAGAACGAATAGTCTCCATCTTGAAGGATGGAACCCTGAGGAATTGATTGAGACACTAAGTCCAGAATGGGAATTCTGTTTCTGTCCCTTAAGTTACGAAAGGAACGAAAATTAGAATTCTGGCGACCCTTAGGTCTATTCTTTTTATTCTGAGGTAGGAAAGAAACCTTTTCACCTGTAATGTAAGAAATAATTTCTGCCAGACCTGGTCCAAACCAGGTTTTACCCTTATAAGGCAGAGATAAAAGCTTGGACTTGGATGTAACATCTGCAAACTAAGATTTTAACCAGAGAGCTCTGCAAGCTAAAACAGTAAAACCAGAAATCTTAGCACCCAACCTAAGAACTTGCATGTTGGCGTCACAAAAAAATGGTATTGGCTAGCTTGAGAGCCTTGATCCTGTCTTGGATCTCCTCTATAGTAGACTCTTCTAGGATAAGATTACATTAATCATTGCACCAATAAGATGCTGCCCCTGCAACTAAAGCAATACTAGCAACAGGTTGCCACTGTAATCCCTGATGAATGTAGAGCTTCTTAAAAAAAAAAAAGACCTCAAGCTTGTTATCCATTGGATCCTTGAAATAACAACTATCTTCAATAGGAATAGTAGTTCTCTTAGCCAGAGTAGAGATAGCTCCCTCTACCTTGGGCACTATGCGCCACGAGTCACGAATAGAGTCAGCAACAAAAAACATCTTTTTAAAAACAGGGGACGGGTGAAAAGGAATCCCTGGTTTATCCCATTCCTGAGGTATAATATCTGCCATACGTTTTGGAATTGGAAATACTTCCACAGATGAGGGTACATCATATACCCTATTAAGCTTACTAGATCTGTTTGGATTCTCTGCAAAAGATTCAGATTCTTCCAAAGTATCAAGAACCTCCTTCAAAAGAACTCGAAAGTGTTCTAACTTAAATCTGAAATTAATCTCCTCTGAATCTGCAGAATTTGTCACTACAGTATCAGAATCTGACAATTCCCACGCAGCTAACGCAGCTTTAGCGGAGTCAGCCTTACTAACATCAATATGTTTAGATTTCCTCTTTCGTTTACCAGAAACCTTTGGAAAAGCTAATAAAGCTGCAGAAACAGCAGAAGTAATTTGCGCAGCGAAATCCCCAGGTAGGTTGAGAGGAACCCCAGGGCACTGCATGTGAAGCTTAAGGGGAAAGCTGAGGCGTAGCTAGGATAACATTATCCTGAGAGATAGGAGGCTCAGGGAGAGACATCTTATCTTTAAATTTTTATTTAAACATAAAGAGCAAAACCGTACAGGAGGAATTATCTTAGCCTCCAAACACAATAAGCATTTTTCAAATTAATCAACATCAGTATTAGTGTCAATAATTGGGTATCGGTTCACAAAACTAAAATGCCAAATTAAGTTTATTTATATAAAGGAATAAAACATAAATACGCACTTAAAACCCTCAGCTCTGCTGAGGTCTTACCCCTCCAGAAGTTGCTATCACACTAGCACAGAAAACCGAACACACCCAGTAGCAAAAAACACCCCAAAACACTTGCCACTGTAGATAGAAGAAAATGCAGCCTCCACAGTCGCCGCGGCAAACTCCAATCTGAGAAAGAAGCCGAAAACCGGAAGTGCCAAGGAAACGATGCGAAAACCAACAGCAGCACAGCAAAATTGATTGGGCCAATAAGCTGAGCTGAAAAGTGATTGCAACAAGTAAGAAGTAAAACAAACACCTGTCAAACACTTTCATACACTCTCCTATCTATGAGCCCCAATAAAAAAAGATGCCTCTTTTCACATAAAAGCAGTGCCCCTAAAACAGATTCAAATTCTTTCCACAAGGATTTAACCCCTATAGTGCCGGTACCTTCAAACCTAGAAGGGAAAGCACTTACCTGTGGATCCTGCTCTGTCAGGCAGGAGCTGTTTTCTGAGGTGTGGCAGCTTCATCATATCTACCAGGGACCTATAGAAAAGAAAGAACAGAGTAACCAGCTCTGGCTTTCTATAATAGGGGTAGCGATAATGTTAGAAGTTTAAGCAAAGACCACCTTGCCGTCTTCTAACTGCTAATAGCCACCATTACCCTTACTAAAGAGATTGACATGGACACAGCATAGCCCCAATCCTTGCTTGCAGGGAAAGGTACCCATTAAAAAGGATTAAAATCTTCAGACAATATCTTCGCCATCCTCCTGTGATCAAGGCAAAGAGAATGACTGGGGGTTATAGGTAAGGGAAATTATACTTAACAGCTCTGCTGTGGTGCTCTTTGCCTCCTCCTGCTGGCCAGGAGTGAATATCCCACTAGTAATTAGAGTGTTTTTTGTGGACTCTCCATGCCATAGGAAAGAAAAGGGGAAAACACATTTAAAATCATGTTTTAGTATTGTGCTGACATGATGATGATGGATGATGTCATCATTTTGCGAATTGACAGTCACTTTTTTTAAAAAAAAAAATTGCCAAATATTTTTTTATTCTTTTCCATGTGAACCAGTTATTATTTAGCTTTATCTCAGATTCATCCAAATTGTACAGTTAACAATGTCACAATAACTGTTTTATGTCTCTTTGAGGACAAGGTCACATAGAAACAAATGTTTTTCATTGCAGTATTTCTGATTTACCCAGTTTAAAGATCTTGTTTTTACCTTGGTGCCTTTATTTAAATGAAAGGATGGCGAGGCTGATGATCGCTCCCATCTCCTCTGGGTCAGTTCCTCCGTTAAACGCCTATGGAACTGCACATAGATGCAAACATTTATATAGAATATTAGCTTAACCTTGACACTGTTTCTAAAACATATTTACTACACACATCTAAAGAATCTTGTACTTTAAAAACATAAATTATGCTTACCTGATAATTTTATTTCCATCGTGGGGAGGAGAGTCCACAGCTTCATTCATTACTTTTGGGAAATAAGAACCTGGCCACCAGGAGGAGGCAAAGACACCCCAGCCAAAGGCTTAAATACCTCCCCCACTCCCCTCATCCCCTAGTCATTCTGCAGAGGGAACAAGGAACAGTAGGAGAAATATCAGGGTATAAATGGTGCCAGAAGATAAATTAAATTTAGGTCCGCCCATCTGTGTTACGGGCGGGAGCCGTGGACTCTCCTCCCCACGATGGAAATAAAATTATCATGTAAGCATAATTTATGTTTTCCATATAAAGGGGAGGAGAGTCCACGGCTTCATTCATTACTTTTGGGAAACATATACCCAAGCTTTAGAGGACACAGAATGAAACCGGGAGGGTTAAAAAATGTGGACCCTAATCTGAGGGCACCACAGCCTGTAAAACCTTTCTCCCAAAAACAGCTTCCGCAGAAGCAAAAACGTCAAGTTTGTAAAACTTTGTAAAAGTGTGTAAGGAGGACCAGGTAGCCGGGCGCCTTACAAATCTGCTCCATAGAGGCCTCATTCTTGAAGGCCCAAGACGAAGCCACAGCTCTAGTTGAATGAGCCGTGATCCTCTGAGGAGGCTTATGTCCCGCTGTCACAAAGACCAAGCAAATCGAGCTCCTCAACCAAAAGGACAAAGAAGTAGAAGAGGCCCTCTGCCCCTTGCGCTTCCCAGAATACACCACAAAAAGAGATGTAGACCGTCTGAAATCCTTTGTAGCCTGAAGATAGAACTTTAAGGCCTCACATATTCTAGAAAGGCTGCTCTCTTTTCCGGTCTTGAAGACAGGTTTGACAGGAGGAATCTGCCCCTGGGCAGATGTGACCTGAATCCTATCCTGTAACCCTGTGCGACAACCTCCAGAACCCAAGGGTCCTGAACGTCCTGCAACCAGGCTTCGGAGAAGAGAGACAATCTGCCCCCTACTTGGTCTGGGGACCGGTCGGGGACAGACCCTTCATGCCGATTTTGTCTCGGTGGGCTTCTTGTTCTGCTTGGACTTCTTGTTCTGCTTGGACTTAATCCAAGACTGAGCAGGCTTCCAAGCTCCCTTGGACTGATCCGCTTTTGCAGCGGGCTACTGGGCCTTGTCCGCACGAAAGGGACGAAAAGTAGATCCTTTAGGCTTATCCTTCTTATCCTGCGGTAGGAAAGCTCCCTTACCTCCCGTAACCGTGGATATGATCGAATCCAATCCTTGACTGAACAGAATCTTTCCTTGAAAAGGCAGGGACAATAGCCTCGACTTAGAGGTCCTGTCCGCAAACTTTAGCCACAGTGCCCTGCAAGCTAAAACGGAGAATCCTGAAACCTTTGCGTTCAGGCGAATAATTTGCATATTGGCGTCACAAATAAAAGAATTGGCGACCTTCAACGCCTTAATCTTATCCTGTATCTTGTCAATGGAAGTCTCCCTCATGACCATATCACACCAATATGTTGCAGCTCCGGCTACAGCCGCTGCCGGTTGAACAACAAACCCTGTGTATTGAAACATTTTCCTTAACATGTTTTCCAACTTGTTATCCAGGGGCTCTTTAAACGACGAACTATCCTCGAGAGGAATAATCGTCCACTTCGCGAGCGTAGAGATGGCACCATCCACCTTAGGAACAGTCCCCCACAGTTCGAGCTGAGAATCTGGAATGGGGAACAGTTTCTTAAAGGAAGAAGGGGAAAAAGAAGAACCTAATCGCTCCCATTCATTCTTAATAATATTAGCCATCTTAACAGGAACCGGGAAGGTCTGAGGCATCACCCTATCCTTGTATACCTTATCAAGCTTAGGAATCGAAGGTTGCTCCAGAAGCTTCGGTTCCGAGACCTCCAGAGTAGCAAGCACTTGCTTCAGCAAAAAGCGCAAATTTTCCATCCTAAACCTAAAGTCAGGCTCCTCCGCAGCCGGAGGATGAGATGACACAGACTCCGACCCAGAAGGAGCCTCCTCCGAAGAGTCGGAGTGGGCCTTGTCATGTTATAACACCTATGATATTTCCATAGGCGTAGACAACCCCTGGGTCGGGCCGCCATGATACGCCCTGCGCCTAGCAGAACGTGGTAAGGCATGGATCACTTTCGATACCACTGTTTACAGTTGATCTGCAAAATCTGATGGCCAACAAATCTCTCCCGTAGGAGTAATGGTTGGACCCTGGGGCGCTGTATGTGCACTCGGAGAAGAAAGATGGGAACGCACCTCACAGGACGGGGAGCCCTCAGAGGTGGACAGCTCAGTAGTACTAGACATCCCCTTAGTTTTAGATGTCGCAACTTTATCAAGTCATGTGGAGCCTAGTTGAGCAGGCTGATCTACAAGAATCTCCTCACAATAAACACAGGAATGAGACTTTGTTAAAGAGGGAGTACCCTCTAACGCATCAGAGTCCTCCATAGCTTGCGCTTTTATTATGGACTAGACTAGCTTAAAAATCCGGCACTTTTATACCTCCAATGGCCGGGGCACTCACCACCTCCTATGACCCGGACTACAGAAACCTCTTCGTCTCCTATGCCACTGATCAACAGAGGAAGTGAAAACGCGCCAAAATCGGCCGCGCAAATACTCCCAACGCAGCAATAACACAATAAACAATATTACGTATAAACCCCCCTGTTCAATAATCGCCTCACTAGGAATATTAACCCTTGATTCCATAAGATAAAAAGCGCCACACTGTGACCCTGTCTTCTGTGTTATCATTATGTATAAAAAATTAAACAATCTTACCAAAATCAACGCTGTGGAACAGGAACACGGCCCTTCAAGTGTGACAGGTAGAAGCATCGCTCCTGACATGGACTTGAGTGCAGAAAGCAGGCAGCAAAACTCTTCAACACCGATTGCTTGTGGAGCTGTTAATATGAGTTGGAATGGTTTTGCAGAAAGACTCTCCCTGCATCTCTGTACTCTAACGTTCATCCAGGCTCTCACTGAGAGGCTGACAGGACTACTTAAAACTCCCGTCCCATTCCCAAGAGTACTACCCTCCATAAGGGACTACTCCAAATCTTCGGCACTTCTCTGCCATCCTCCTGTGGCGAAAGGCAAAGAAGGACTGGGGGATGAGGGGAGTGGGGGAGGTATTTAAGTCTTTAGCTGGGGTGTCTTTGCCTCCTCCTGGTGGCCAGGTTCTTATTTCCCAAAAGTAATGAATGAAGCTGTGGACTCCCCATTAGATGAAAATGGTGTTGTTTCTAGGCGAGTGGTTTAAACATGAAATTATACAAACAATAAGGTATGACATCAAAACAAAAAATGTCTATATAAATGATGGCAGGGCAGCACTAATCGTTATTCTGCATATATAAAGGCAATCTCATATCAGTTTCTAGCCATATCTAACCAAGTAAGCTATATGGTGTTCTAGAAAGCTACAGTACAGAGCACATTTCTCCTTTATATATATATATATATATATATATATATATATATATATATATAGCAACTGTGCAACCCTTACCATCACAAAAGTAAACCGGCTACCAACTACCCATACAAAAGTAAACTGGATAACACCTACCCTCACAAAAATAAACTGGTTACCACCTATCATCACAAAAATAAACTGGATACCACCTACCCTCACAAAAATAAACTGGATACCACCTACCCTCACAAAAATAAACTGGATACCACCTACCCTCACAAAAATAAACTGGTTAACACCTATCATCACAAAAATTAACCGGATACCATACTACAAAGTAAAAAAGGGATGTATACTGGAATTTGGTGATAATCTTCAAAAATAATTATCTAAGTGTCCATTGTATTTTTTTTTTAAGTTAATACAAAGAAACATTGAATCTAAGCTAAAGCATACAGCGACAATCAAAGCTTACTTGCTGATAATAATAAGTACTACATTTACAGCCAATGAAACTAAGTAGCTAACTAAGTAGTTGTCTAGAGGCAGGGATATATCAAATTTGTTTTTGTTTGTGTAAAAATAAAATACTCAAATAGTTTTACACTGGAATGTCCCTTTAAGCAAGCATAAGACTTTCCGCATATAAAAGACTAGCAATACTTACCTCAATCTGACCGTGCTCTCTAAATGACATCTTGACGTACGAGTATCGGCTGGTTTGGTAAGGCCCCGGTTCTTTATTAGGAGAAGGTGGATGTAAATGGACCACTATTTTGGCGCTAAAGATAAATGACAATTACAATTCAATATCTGTTAATGTAGTTACACATGACTTCATTTAAAGGGACATGAAACGTAACATTTTTCTTTCATGATTCATAGAGCACGCAATTTTAAACAAAATGTCAATTTACGTATAATATCTAGTTTGCTTTGTTCTCTAGCTAACACTCCACATTTAAATGGACATTAATGTAAAACGAAAGCTACTATAAATCGTTTATTAGCGTATAGTTTGAACCATATATGCAGTGTACTGTCACTGTTGGAGTGAGTACTGCTGTAGTTAGGACCTAACCTTTGCAACATATTACAGTGTAGTAGTGCATTTATACTTGTCCCTTTCCAAGGGCTATGTTCTTCACTGCACACTGACAGTAAAAAGGGACATATAAGTAAAAATTTAAACAAAGACACGTATATAATCAAATTTACTTTGTTCTTTTTGCATCCTTTGTTAAAAAGTATACCGGAGGAACAGCAAAGCACTACTAGGAGCTGGCTAGTGATTGGTGCTACACATGTATGCATCTTGTCACTGGCTAACAGATGTACTTTGTACAGTGAGTTAAAGGGACAGTCAAGTACAAAATAAACTTTCATGACTCATATAGGGCATGTAATTTTAAACAACTTTCCAATTTACTTTTATCACCAATTTTGCTTTGTTCTCTTCGAATTCTTAGTTGAAAACTAAACCTAGGAGGTTCATATGCTAATTTCTTAGCCCTTGAAGGCCGCCTCTAATCTGACAGTTTTTCACCACTAGAGGGAATTAGTTCATGTGTTTCATATAGATAACATTGAGCTCACGCACGTCACCTAGGAGTGAGCACTGATTGGCTAAAATGCAAGTCTGTCAAAAGAACTAAAATAAGGGGGGCAGTTTGGCTTAGATACAAGGTAATAACAGAGGTAAAACGTGTATATATTATTTTAGTTCTTTTGACAGACTTGCATTTTAGCCAGTCAGCGCTGACTCATAAATAGCTTCCCGGAAGTTCATGGCACACATGAACTATCAGTGTCTAACTGTAAAAAAAACTGTCAAAATGCATGAAATAGTGGCGGCCTTAAAGGGACATTAAACCCACATTTTTTCTTTCATGATTCAGATAGAGAATACAATTTTAAACAACTTTCTAATTTACTTCTATTATCTAATTTGCTTCATTCTCTTGATATTCTTTCCTGAAAAGCATATCTAGATAGGCTCAGTAGCTTCTGATTGGTGACTTCACATAGATTCCTCATTTGATTGGATCACCAATGTGCATTGCTATTTCTTTAACAAAGGATATCTAAAGATTGCAGCAAATTAGATAATAGAAGTAAATTGGAATGTTGTTTAAAATTGTATTCTCTATCTGAATCGTAAAGGAAAATTTGGGGGTTTAATGGCCCTTTAAAGGGCTTAGAAATTAGCATATGAGCCTACGTAAATTTAGCTTTTAACAAAGAATGCCAAGAGAACAAAGACAATTTGATGATAAAAGTAAATTGGAAAGTTGTTTAAAATTGCATGCCCTATCTGAATCATAAAAGTTTAATTTTGATTAGACTATCCCTTTAAATGTAAGCAGTATGTGTTCCTTCCAAACACATAATTAAAGGTAAGCAATAGTGCAATAATTAAATGCTCATTAAAGCATTTTCTTTAATGTCCCTTTAAATGATTAGCATTATCAACAAATGCATGATAACCGAAGATGTTTTACAGAAAATTTTCAAAATGATGTCTATTTCCTCTCCTCCTGAATCATGTGACAGCCATCAGCCAATCAAAAATGCATATATGTATATGCTGTGAACTCTTGCACATGCTCAGTAGGAGCTGGTGTCTCAAAAAGTGTAAAGAAAAAAAAAAGAAGACTGTGCACATTTGGTTTATGGAAGTAAATTGGAAAGTTGTTTAAATTTGCATACTCTATCTGAATCCTGAAAGTTTAATTTTGACTTGAGTGTCCCTTTCAGTTCATATAAAATGTATATTGTATACAGATCTTTTACATAATATGACTAAGAATCAGACGAATTATAATCAGACCTTTGTATGCTGCTTGGGCTGGAGGTTGAAAGGATAAAGCTTTGTAAAAATTTGGAGGGAACATCTGTCAATCACAAATTTAATTGCCAGTCACACCTCACAATGTCATTACTCTAATAGTTCCACTACTTTTGTCTTCTAACACCTTCAAACATAACAGATGCAATATAATTATCAACCATAGATTCTAGTTCTTTGATTCCCTCCATAGCAGCATTAATGAACACGTTAAACCATTTCCGAGCTGAGTCCAGACAGGAATATATAAATACCAAATGCATCATATAAGTCAGCTGCCATGTGTTTTAATCAATGATATTTTCAGCCTTTATTCAAGGACTCTGGTTGTATTATTTGTCTCTCTAAAATCACTTTTTATTATGAAATGGGGAAAAAAAAAAGAAGTTCATCATTGTCTTTGAAGGTACAAATTAACTAAAAAAAATGTTCTCCAAAATGATCATATTGTTGCTCTCTGATTTGGCATTTCAGTTTTATCCTCTTATCCAAGACAAAGCTTTTTATAGCAGCCGGGAATTCCAGGCCCATCGAGTGTTTCCTGATGCAATGATTAGAGCTTTCTGCTGCCTACCAGCGTACCCACATGGAAACAGTGAGGTAAAGGAGTGAACACAGCATCATATGTATCAGATTACAACTTTAAGAACATTTGTATGATTCAAGATTAACACAATAACTATGAGATTCCACAGAATAGCAGATTTGCGTATATCTGCGGAGTGAGCCATTTTATCTGCTACCTTTTTACAAAGGGCTGTAATTCCTGAATGACTACTAATGTTCACTGCGTAGGCTGGTGTTATAGGGGACAAACACTATTACACCTATAAAATTAAAATAACACCAAGTTCTGAAACCTATTAATGCCTCTTAAAAAAAGGTTATTAAATATATGTCATAATAAAAATTAAAAAATAAATGATAAAATATACATATACAGGAACGCCAACCGGAGGAACTTTCAAATAGAAACTTTCTATTTTAAACATTAGCGTCATCTGAACTGTCTGCTACACGGACAATTAAAAATCTACAAGTGGAACCAGATCACTCTAAGAACATACCGGCCCAGAGTGGAATCGGAGGTGTGGTGTGAACGCTGTCGAGGAATACCAGTCTAAGACGGTGACACTTGTTTTGACGCTGACATGTTTTAAATTGTCTTTTATTTTGTAAGTGGCTTTCTGGATTAGGGGCTACAATAAAGTTGTTTTATTCTATCTATACTTGAATCGGCGTTGCGCCCCTCTCTCCTTTTGTTTTGCACTATTACACCTATGTAATTGTATAACTTACTTATTGCACAACAGGAAGCAACTATAGCACAGATGCTGGTGGGGAGTGGCAAACATTTTGAAGCACTAACCTCAACTGAGCATGTGCAAGAGTTCACAGTACAGGTATATATGTGTATGCGTTTGTCATTGGCTGGTGGCTGTCACATGACACGGGGGAGGGGAACAGACAACTTTGACATTTATCATAAAAAAACAACTATTACTCGTTTGAAATCCAGGGGGAGTACATTACAATGTCCCTTTAAAAATGGGGAAATGTAACTATTGTCATATATTTTACTGGTGCTCTGCACAATGATTTGCCCCAAAGAAAATGCATTTTTCCCTGAAATTAAAATAAATTACATGCAATATTTTTACAAATTTGTTCATATAAATCAGGTTATATATTTTTTTCCTTTTACTCATCTCTGCTCGCTGTAGCCAATCAAAAACAACACTGTGCAGTTATAATTTTAAACTGCTCAGCAAATACAGCCTCTAATTGGCTGC
Source organism: Bombina bombina (assembly GCF_027579735.1). Lineage (NCBI taxonomy): Eukaryota > Metazoa > Chordata > Amphibia > Anura > Bombinatoridae > Bombina > Bombina bombina. Next base: position 1,085,921,143 of record NC_069501.1, on the reverse strand, counting down.
AGAGAGCAGAGATGTGCAATGAGAAAACATAGGCTGACTGAGGTGACATATTAGTAATCTCAGACAAGGAAAGTCTGCATATTTATTAAAGGGACACTGAACCCAAATGTTTTCTTTCGTAATTCGGATAGAGCATGCAATTTTATGCAACTTTCTAATTTACTCCTATTATCAATTTTTCTTTTTTCTCTTGGTAGCTTTATTTGAGAAAGCAGGAATGTAAGCTTACAAGCCAGCCCATCTTTGGTTCAGCCCCTGGGTAGCACTTGCTGATTCGTGGCTAAATGCAGCCACCAATCAGCAAGCGCTATCACATTTTTTATGTTTGTTGTCAATGTAAATATCCCTGTGATGGATACAATATAGTAGCAACCACTTTTTTTCTTTATGTATTTATTATATTGTTTATTTGTTTTTTAGTACAGCAACTTTTAATAGCTGTAAGGTAAAACTGTTGTATATAAGTAAGGACAATAAATCAGAGAAAAATCATTGGACTAACTTTGCCACTGAAAATAAAAAAAAAAAACAGACAAGTTTATATTATTTATTTAAAAATAAAAAATAAATAAAATGTATCTGAAAATTATATTACGAACAGCAGCAGAAGATAAAACACCCTGTCTTTGATTGCCCTCTAGAATCAACATACATAGAAACCAGCATTATTATTATTACTCTATGCTGCATCTTGCCCAATGATTTGTGGCATTTTCAGATGACAGGATTTAGCAAAATAAAGGATTCAGTTTGCAAAAAAATAAAATACATTAGGAATATTTTTTAAATTTAGCTGAAAAACAAAATAACTTTGTAAACCTAGGAATTAATGCTGCATAATTATGCTCCGTGTATAGAATTATATAACATTAGGCTAGCCATACCTGTAAAAAAAAGAAATTAGATTAAAGATTTAAGCCGGCCCCCCAAAAGTTTACTCAAAGTGAAAGTCAATCGCTAGGATTGACCATTGGCACAAACAAATACTTTATGCTGAAAGCTCCTTTATTTATCTCAAGCAGCCCACGGCAGAACTCTGTTTGGCTAAGAGGTGATGTTTCCACCTTTAAGCAAAACAGTGTTCTGCCGTGGGCTGCCTGAGGAGCTCAGTGCGGCGAACACTTGAAACAAATAAAGGAGCTTTCAGCATGAAGTAATTTATACTTCAAACGCTAGGATTGACTTTAACTTTAAAGGGATATGAAACACACATTTTCCTTTGTTCTCTTGGTATTGAAAAAGCACAAATGTAAACTTAGGAGTGGGCCCATTTTTGGATCAGCACCCCGAGTAGCGCTTGCTTATTGGTGGCCAATTTTTGGGTTTCATATTTATGTAATAATACAGACCACATATACAAAAAGGAACAACTTTTGTAATAAAATAATGTACAGTACATTGTTACCTTTTTCCAATCCCTCCTGCCTGCTCCTCTGTAAAAATGATTTGAGAAAGGGGAAATGCAATACAGAATTCCTGTAAAAAAAAAAAAAAAAAAAAAGTATATAAAAAAAACACAAGAGTAATGACTAAATGGGACAGTAATAGAAGGAAGGACCAAGTGTCAGCTCACAACGTCTGACATAACAAGCAACATAGAAAGACAAATTACAGAATAATTATTTCATAAAACATAACTAATTACATTATCTTGCATTATATACCTATGATGTACAAATGAATGTAATCTTCTCTAGACACCGGTCGTGAATTAAAGGGACAGGAAACCCAAAATTTTTCTTTCATGATTTGAATAGAACATACAATTTTAAACAACTTTGCAATTTACTTCCATTATCAAATTTGCTTTGTTCTCTTATCTTTTGCTGAAGGAACAGCATTGCACTACTGGCGGCAAGATGAACACATCTAGTCAGCCAATCACAAAAGAAATATGTCTGCAGGCACCAATTAGCATCAGCTCCCACTAGTGTAGGATATGTGCATATTATTTTTCAACAAGGGATATCAAGAGAACAAAGCACATTTGAAAATAGAAGTGAATTTTTAAGTGTCTTAAAATTACATGCTCTATTGGAATCATGCAAGTTTTAATTTTTTTTAAAGCAATTCCTTGGGGAGGGTTTGTCAGTTAGAAAGTGATGTCATCATTATCAACATTGCAAGATGAGCCAACACTTGAATTACTTGAATCTAATTTGTGAATTGGACCTGGTGCAAAGGGCCATAATAATTGAAAAATGACATGCTCCAATTAACTAGAGCACGTAATTTTACTAGCAACTCTTCACTACTGTGGGTTTAAAACTCCACACGCAGTAGAAGTGCTGCTCTGGACCTGCAGAGCACTGTTGCTCCTAAGCAGAAACCACCTCTGACCCGATCAGCAGATATGCTTTTTTTTTTAAGAATATATAAATTAAAATATAATCATTAGCTTCACTAAAATGGGCAAACTAAAAAAAAAAAAAAAGAAGGATATGCTTATACAGGAGTAAGAGGTAAAATAAAAAATAATGTAAACATAATGCATATTAATAAGACAAATCACTGCTATGCTACAGGGGCTAGTAGCCAATAACGTGTAAAGGCCTCATTAACGCAGCACAGTGCTTTATCCACTGCTGATAGCGATACGTCCTAGACTCAGGCTACACCTTTGCAATCTAACCTTTGTTTGGCATCTAAATGACTGATCTCAGAATCCTATTCATAACTAATAAGGTGAATTATTTAGGTTCAAACTGACTTGCAATCAAATTAAATAAAGGACTTAAACTCCCTAAATATGATTCAGTGAGGGTATCTGTAGGTTGGAAACACATTACAAACCAATAAGATTGAAGTTATGAATCTTTACCCACCTGTGTAATTTAAGCATTTAAAGGGACATGAAACCAAATTTTTTTTCTTTCGTGATTTAGAAAGAGCATGTCATTTTAAACAACTTTATAATTTACTTCTATTATGTAATTTGCTTCATTCTCTTGATATCATTTGCTGAAAAGCATATCTAGATATGCTCAGTAGCTGCTGATTGGTTGCTGCACATAGAGGCCTTGTGTGATTGGCTCACACATGTGCATTGCTATTTCTTCAACAAAGGATATCTAAAGAATTGAGCAAATTAGATAATAGAAGTAAATTGGAAAGTTGTTTAAAATTACATGCCCTATCTGAATCATGAAAGTTTAATTTTGACTAGACTGTCCCTTTAATCTGCAGGAGATAAGTGCCCCTAGTAAACTGATTGTATTGTCTAATGACAAATCTGTCACTGTAGCCTTTGTTCTTAAAGAGACAGTCTACATCAGAATTTGTATTGCTTAAAAAGATAGATAATCCAGGGAAACTTTCGGGCAGCGGCCATGATTAGTCGCATTGCTGCATGCTCCTACAGCTTTTCTCTAATAACCTTAAAAATCTACCTTTCAGCAGAGCAATCCATATAATTATTTAACAGAACTTTTTTTGTATTCTGGAAGCGGTAACTACGGTGCCTAGAAATATAAAAATCGCTGCTGGAATCGGCGCCTGGAGCCGTTTTGAGAACTCGGCCTTCACTAACCCCCGGCAGGGCGCCTTGCCCTGTCGTTAAGCAGCACTGCGAGTGCTTTACTGAATATTTCACAACCTGACATCTATTGCACTATTCGGAAGATTGGGGGACTCTCTAACACACAGCCACAGAATGAAGTATTATGACAGGGCTTTAGTGAACGCTATGACGCACCTGATTAAAGGGACAGTCTAGTCCAAAATAAACTTTCATGATTCAGGTAGAGAATGTAATTTTAATCAATTTTGCAGTTTACTTTTATCACCAATTTTGCTTTGTTCTCTTGGTATTCTAAGCCTAGGAGGTTTAATATGTTAATTTCTAAGCACTTGAAGGCCGCCTTTTCTCTCAGGGCATTTTGACAGTTTTTCACCACTAGAGGGTGTTAGTTCATGTGTGTCATATAGATAACACTGTGCTCACGTACGTGGAGTTCCAGTGAGCCAGCTCTGATTGGCTAAAATGTTATCTATATGGCCCACACGAACTAGCAGTATCCTGTTGTGTAAAGTAAATAAAAAAAGCATGTGATAAGAGGCTGTCTGTAGTGGCTTAGAAACAGGCAGAAATTTAGAGGTTTAAATGTTATAAAGTATATAAATATAACAATGTTGGTTGTGCAAAGCTGGGGAATGGGTAGTAAAGGCATTATCTATCACTTAAAACAATAACATTTTTGGTGTTGACTGTCCCTTTAACTTTGTTGTTCAATAAAATACATATTCCTGCCAGTCATATAACCACACTTTCTTTCCTCTAGTACATTTTTGTGGATGGTGTAAGCCCAACGTGCATTACAACTACTTACATGATTTTTCTGGTCCCTCCAAATAAGTCTGTGGGTCGTCAAAAGAAGAGTTCCAATGTCAAACGTTGTCTGGGGATAATATGATATAAGACAACTAATGAATTATAAATATATTATAAAAATAAACAATGGGGAACTTGTTTACACTTTGATATGCATGAGCAGTGGTAACAATACAGAGCACATAATCAACTACAGAAATGGTACAGAAGATGCTATAAAATACTTCACCCTGTAACAACCACACAGATATGACCAGATTTATGTTCACAACAATAAAAAAAGACAGCATTTTTGAATACTTATGGCTTTG